>NW_027461857.1:577500-765495 GCF_050947455.1 Rhinoderma darwinii | reverse complement strand
CATTTTTTTACACTTTACTTTAGTCCCACTAGGGGACTTGCAGGTCCAACTGTCAGATTTTTTTTTCTAATACATTGCACTAACTGCGTAGTGCAATGTATTAGATCTGTCAGTCATTCACTGACAGCAAGCCGAGTAGGCTTCGCCTCCGAGCGGGGCCTAATCGGCTTCCGTAATGGCAAACAGGAGGCCATTGTTAGGTCTCCTGGTGTCATAGTAGCAGTTGGCAGTTGTGCGATTGCAGGGCACAGTTGCCGATCTGCTAGCAACCACAAAGATCCAGCGATCGGATCCGATCGCTGCATCTAAGGGGTTAATGGCAGGGATCGGAGCTAGCTCCGGTTCCTGCCGTTACATGTGGATGTCAGCTGTAACATAAAGCTGATATCCACCGCCATCTTGCCGGCAGCTACGGAGGCCTTTCAGGCCACGCCTCCGGGCAGGGGCTGGAAGTTTTCCGTGCTAGGCACACCGTGAGGCCACTATTAGGCCTCCGGTTGCCATTGCAGCCACCGACACCCCAGCGATTTCATTGCTGGGGTGTCGATGAGATGCAAACACCTTTAATGTAGCCATCGCTTTTGACGGCTGCATTTAAGGGGTTAATGCCGGGGATCGAAGTTAACTTCGGTCCCGCCGTTACAGCAGGATGTCAGCTGTCAGATACAGCTGAAATCTGGGGATGATGGCACCGACTCTGCTTCTGAGCCGGTGCCAAAAATTTGGCGTAAGTATACGACATTTTGCGGGAAGCACTGGCTTTCCATGTCGTATACTTACGACAAATGCGGGAAGGGGTTAAATAGCACCATTAGAAAGTACAACTTGTCCCGTAAAAATGAAACCCACACATGGCCGTGTCAACGAAAAAATAAAAAAAAGTTATAACTCTTTGAAGGCAGGGCGGAAAAAAAAAGCATAAAAACGAAAATCAGTCTGGTCCTTAAAGGGTTAAAGGGCTATTCCAGTTTCTGCGAATAAAAATTATTTTTTGTATAAAGGAAAGATATAACATTTTTCAATATACTTTCTGTATTATTTCCTTACGATTTTAAGATCTCTGCTTGCTGTCATTGAATAGTAATGTAATTATTTTTTTTACTTACATTGGATAAAAATCTGTCAGATGTCAGACCCCAAAATTAAATTCAGACCCCAGACCAGAGCCCTAAATTAATTCAGACCCCGATATTAATACGGTCTCTAGACCAGACACCTGAATATATTCAGACCCCTGACTAGACCCCAAATTCAATTAAGACCCCAGACCAGAGCGGCCATTAGTGGTATCTGGGCCCTGTACTGACAAATGGTTAGGGCCCCTTTGGCTCCCAACCTCCATTGTTTACTTTTGGTGGAGACTTGGGTATTACATGATCCTGCTCCAGTATAATAATTGGGGGATCCCCACACACAGAGCTCCTTGATTTGTGGGTTTATATTGCAGTTCTGTGCTAGAAACAAGTGCTGAATTATCAGAGTGTCTGGATTATTGGATGCCGGATTAAAGGAATTACACTCTATGTTTATATTAACACACAACCTGTAGACATATGAACATTATATACACAACATATATACAGCGTGGCTGCGGGGGGAGGGGGGGCTGCTCTGTGTAATGACGGCCATGTGGTGTAATAGAGTATATGGACAGAGGGTGTATAAAGCAGACAGACCCTATAAGTGAGCAGGTGAGAGGGGTAAAGACAAGGAGCATTGTGGGTAAACCAGTGGGCGGACAGGTGTGAAGCTCCACCCCCGCTCTCACCTGTCTTACAGGAAACCTCCGGCCACAGATGAAGACTTCCCAGCGCTCCTGAATCCTCCGCTGCGGTATCTGGGTGACGTCTTTCTGTTCAGGGCTCGGCCGTTTGCTGTACTGACGTCTCCTGCCTCCTAATGCAGAAGAAGGAGGGTCTGTCACACGGGAGGACTTGATGGAGGGGCTGCTCGGTCCTCTGGTCTGGACGCTGCTGCCGTCCCCTCGTCCTCGTTTCCATGGAGTGATTGTCACCCCCAGAGTCATGGAACTGCTGAATAGTGACGTCACTGGGAGGTCCTGAAGCTCCGGCGTCTGCAGAAATGGAGGGATTGCAGGTCCTTGTGCAGCTTCACTCAGATCCAGATAAGATAAAACCGATCTCCTGCAGGAGTGTCCCCATAATCCAGCGCTCTTATTATCTCCCCTGTGGACATGTCCTGGCGTCTTCTTGTTATAGTCACCGGACGTCTGATTTACCCTTTCTAACGCCAGAAAACACTGAGATGTCGGCTTCTGATCAGAGTTATGGCGCTCTACCTGCCCCCGATATGTCACCTGAATGGCGCCTTCTGGAGATCCCCCGCTGTCCTCTACTAGGCCACAGCTGAAGCCGGTAATAACCATGACAACAGAGCAGCGTTGCCATGAGCCACCCAGGAGCTCGTATAGGAAATATTACAACTGCCATTACCAGTGAGCGGAGATATTGGAAGAGATTTATTATTAGTGTCATGAGGAACATTGTACATAATAAATGACTTGTGACGTTTCTCTTCTTTACGACACCTCATGACTGACATTTATCTGCACCCCAAAAAATTGGACAGCTGCGTGCATGGTAAAATAAAAAAAAGCCCATAGTCCCCTGGAAATTCCCCGCTGCTCCAGCGCCGATGACCCTGTGGTCTCCCGCCAGTCTCTGTTTTTTTTCCTCAAAACCTGGACAACCCCTTCATTTGTGAGAATTGAGAACCTCCAAGAAGAAAGGCCGAAATAAAGCGCTTGTAGAGGCTCTGTCACCACATTATAAGTGCCCTATATTGTACGTGATGTGATCGGCGCTGTAATGTGGATAACAGTGGTCCTAGTAATAAAGAGGCTGTGTCACCACATTATAAGTGGCCTATATTGTACGTGATGTGATCGGCGCTGTAATGTGGATGACAGTGGTCCTAGTAATAAAGAGGCTCTGTCACCACATTATAAGTGGCCTATATTGTACATGATGTGATCGGCGCTGTAATGTAGATAACAGTGGTCCTAGTAATAAAGAGGCTCTGTCACCACATTATAAGTGCCCTATATTGTACGTGATGTGATCGGTGCTGTAATGTGGATAACAGTGGTCCTAGTAATAAACAGGCTGTGTCACCACATTATAAGTGGCCTATATTGTACGTGATGTGATCGGCGCTGTAATGTGGATGACAGTGGTCCTAGTAATAAAGAGGCTCTGTCACCACATTATAAGTGGCCTATATTGTACATGATGTGATCGGCGCTGTAATGTAGATAACAGTGGTCCTAGTAATAAAGAGGCTCTGTCACCACATTATAAGTGCCCTATATTGTACGTGATGTGATCGGCACTGTAATGTGGATAACAGTGGTCCTAGTAATAAAGAGGCTGTGTCACCACATTATAAGTGGCCTATATTGTACGTGATGTGATCGGCGCTGTAATGTAGATAACAGTGGTCCTAGTAATAAAGAGGCTCTGTCACCACATTATAAGTGCCCTATATTGTACGTGATGTGATCGGCGCTGTAATGTGGATAACAGTGGTCCTAGTAATAAACAGGCTCTGTCACCACATTATAAGTGCCCTATATTGTACGTGATGTGATCGGCGCTGTAATGTGGATAACAGTGGTCCTAGTAATAAAGAGGCTGTGTCACCACATTATAAGTGGCCTATATTGTACGTGATGTGATCGGCGCTGTAATGTGGATAACAGTGGTCCTAGTAATAAAGAGGCTCTGTCACCACATTATAAGTGGCCTATATTGTACGTGATGTGATCGGCGCTGTAATGTGGATGACAGTGGTCCTAGTAATAAAGAGGCTCTGTCACCACATTATAAGTGGCCTATATTGTACATGATGTGATCGGCGCTGTAATGTAGATAACAGTGGTCCTAGTAATAAACAGGCTCTGTCACCACATTATAAGCGCCCTATATTGTACGTGATGTGATCGGCGCTGTAATGTAGAGAAAAGTGGTCCTAGTAATAAAGAGACTCTGTCACCACATTATAAGTGGCCTATATTGTACATGATGTGATCGGCGCTGTAATGTAGATAACAGTGGTCCTAGTAATAAACAGGCTCTGTCACCACATTATAAGCGCCCTATATTGTACGTGATGTGATCGGCACTGTAATGTAGAGAACAGTGGTCCTAGTAATAAACAGGCTCTGTCACCACATTATAAGCGCCCTATATTGTACATGATGTGATCGGCGCTGTAATGTAGATAACAGTGGTCCTAGTAATAAAGAGGCTCTGTCACCTCATTATAAGTACCCTATATTGTACGTGATGTGATCGGCGCTGTAATGTAGATAACAGTGGTCCTAGTAATAAAGAGGCTCTGTCACCACATTATAAGCGGCCTATATTGTACGTGATGTGATCGGCGCTGTAATGTGGATAACAGTGGTCCTAGTAATAAAGAGGCTCTGTCACCACATTATAAGCGCCCTATATTGTACGTGATGTGATCGGCGCTGTAATGTGGATAACAGTGGTCCTAGTAATAAAGAGGCTGTGTCACCACATTATAAGTGGCCTATATTGTACGTGATGTGATCGGCGCTGTAATGTGGATGACAGTGGTCCTAGTAATAAAGAGGCTCAGTCACCACATTATAAGTGGCCTATATTGTACATGATGTGATCGGCGCTGTAATGTAGATAACAGTGGTCCTAGTAATAAACAGGCTCTGTCACCACATTATAAGCGCCCTATATTGTACGTGATGTGATCGGCGCTGTAATGTAGAGAACAGTGGTCCTAGTAATAAACAGGCTCTGTCACCACATTATAAGCGCCCTATATTGTACATGATGTGATTGGCGCTGTAATGTAGATAGCAGTGGTCCTAGTAATAAAGAGGCTGTCACCACATTATAAGTGCCCTATATTGTACGTGATGTGATCGGCGCTGTAATGTGGATAACAGTGGTCCTAGTAATAAAGAGGCTCTGTCACCACATTATAAGTGGCCTATATTGTACATGATGTGATCGGCGCTGTAATGTAGATAACAGTGGTCCTAGTAATAAACAGGCTCTGTCACCACATTATAAGCGCCCTATATTGTACGTGATGTGATCGGCGCTGTAATGTAGAGAAAAGTGGTCCTAGTAATAAAGAGGCTCTGTCACCACATTATAAGTGGCCTATATTGTACATGATGTGATCGGCGCTGTAATGTAGATAACAGTGGTCCTAGTAATAAACAGGCTCTGTCACCACATTATAAGCGCCCTATATTGTACGTGATGTGATCGGCACTGTAATGTAGAGAACAGTGGTCCTAGTAATAAACAGGCTCTGTCACCACATTATAAGCGCCCTATATTGTACATGATGTGATCGGCGCTGTAATGTAGATAACAGTGGTCCTAGTAATAAAGAGGCTCTGTCACCTCATTATAAGTGCCCTATATTGTACGTGATGTGATCGGCGCTGTAATGTAGATAACAGTGGTCCTAGTAATAAAGAGGCTCTGTCACCACATTATAAGCGGCCTATATTGTACGTGATGTGATCGGCGCTGTAATGTGGATAACAGTGGTCCTAGTAATAAAGAGGCTCTGTCACCACATTATAAGCGCCCTATATTGTACGTGATGTGATCGGCGCTGTAATGTGGATAACAGTGGTCCTAGTAATAAAGAGGCTCTGTCACCACATTATAAGCGGCCTATATTGTACGTGATGTGATCGGCGCTGTAATGTGGATAACAGTGGTCCTAGTAATAAAGAGGCTCTGTCACCACATTATAAGCGGCCTATATTGTACGTGATGTGATCGGCGCTGTAATGTGGATAACAGTGGTCCTAGTAATAAAGAGGCTCTGTCACCACATTATAAGCAACCTATATTGTACATGATGTGATCGGCGCTGTAATGTGGATAACAGTGGTCCTAGTAATAGAGGCTCTGTCACCACATTATAAGTGGCCTATATTGTACGTGATGTGATCGGCGCTGTAATGTGGATTACAGCAGTGTTTTTTATTTAGAAAAACGATCATTTATGACGGAGTTATGACCTATTTTAGCTTTATGCTAATGAGTCTCTCAATGGACAACTGGGCGTGTTTTACTATATGGCCAAGTGGGCGATCACATAAGGTACAAGATAGACCGCTTATAATGTGGTGACAGCGCCTCCTTAAGGTTTGTCTCATGAAGAACAGCCTCTTCTGCAATCAGGGTATGATCACACGGAGTGTTTTCAGGCGTATTTTGGGGCGTTAACGCTTCGAAAAATGGCTGAAAAAAATGGAAGAACGCCTACAAACATCTGCCCATTGATTTCAATGGGAAATACGGCGTTCTGTTTGGACGGGGCGTTTTTTTACGCCTCGTTTTCCAAAATAAGGGTATTCCTTTAACATGGAATATGCTGCGATCACTTTTTGAGTCATACCTGTTACCTCAGCTCTCTCTTCTAGTCCATTTCTATCCATGTTCAGTAGTGGGGGGGGGACTCTGCTGCACCACTGCCATACCTGCCCACAGGTTGTGTGTGTTATTGCAGCCCTGCCTCTTTTACTACAATGAAGCTGAGCTGCAATACCAGGCACGACCCATGGACAAGTGTGGCGCTGTTTTTGGAAGAAAGCAGCCATGTTTTTCTAATCCTGGACAACTTCTTTAACCCTTCCCTGCCAAGATGGGAATCTCATACGTCCCGGCAGGAAGGCACCTTGGTAGACAAGGACGAATAAATCAAGAACTAACATGAGGTTTAACCCCTTCCCAACATTTGACGTATCCATACGCCAAAGTCGGGAAGGGGAAGTATGGAACGGGCTCACGGAGTGAACCCGCTCCATACGATGCCGGTGTCGGCTGTATATGACACTCGTGCGCGATCCCGCTTGTTTAACTCGTTAAATGCCGCGGTCAATAGCGAGCACAGCATTTAAATCATTAGAAAGAGGGGGGCAACCCCCTCTAACAGCTCATCACGCCCCCCGCAATGCAATCGTGGAAAGCGATGGTTGCTATGGCTGCCTGGGGGCCTAATGAAGGCCCCTGGTCCGCCATCTTTGTGCGCCTGTTAAGCTATGCCTCCGGCAGGGCTTAATAGTTGCCTGTCAGAATCACGATATATACATTAGTATTGCAGTATATAGTGCAGGCGATCTGACGATCGCTGGTTGAAGTCCCCTAGGGGGACTAATAAAAAAAGTACAAATTAGTCAAATAAAGTTGTTGTTTTTTTATGTAAAACATATTTTAAGATTAAAAGTCCAAACACCCCCCTTTTCCCATTTCCCCCCTAGAGCATAGTAAAAAATAAAGAAACATAATTGGTATCGCCGCGTCCGTAAACTATTACAATATATCATAATGTAACCCGCACGGGGAACGCCGTAAAAAATACATTGTAAGCGCCAGAATCTCTATTTTTTGGTCACCTCATCGCCCACAAAAGATGAAATAAAAACTCATCTAAATATACAAGTTACGGCTCTCAGAATTTGGCGACACAAAATACATTTTCTTTTTTACACTTCGGTTTTTAGTAAAAGTTGTAAAATATAGAAAAAACGACATATATTTGGTATCGCCGCAATCGAATCGACCCACAGAAAAGAGTTAACATGTTGTTTTAATTGCACAGAGAATTCCGTAAAAACGACGCCCAAAAAACAATGGAGGAATCGCTGTTTTTTTTTCATTTTCTACCCCACAATTATTTTTTTTCCCGTTACATTATATGGCACGATAAACGACAACTCGCCCTGCAAAAATCAAGCCCTCATAGGACTATATCGACGGGAAAATAAAGACGTTATGGCTTTTGGAAGGTGGGGAGGAAAAAACGAAAATGAAAATCTGAAAAAGGGCTGCGGCGGGAAGGGGTTAAGGACTTGTCCACACGTAATCTTATTCTCACGATGCGTACAATTTTGGCGCAGAAATTCACCTGCGGTATGTATTTTTCGTACCGCAGAATGTGAATTCCTGCTGCGGAAAGTGGACTGAATTGCTGCAGTAAAAAATGCAGGAAATGTTGCTGTTTTAGGCCCCATGCACACGAACGTATTTTTTCCTGTCCGTAAATACGGGTCCGGTGTCACCAGTATTCCACCCGTATTTACGGACCCATTTTCTCTGCACTAATCGGCAGCCCCTTCTCTCTATCAGGATAGAGAGAAGGGGCAGACCTTTCCGCAGCGTTTGAAAGTACAAAAAAGTTCATACGTACCCCGGCCGTTGTCTTGGTGATGCATCCCTCTCTGGACATCCAGTCCGACCTCCCTGGATGACGCGGCAGTCCATGTGACCGCTGCAGCCAGTGATTGGACTGGAGGAAGAAGAAGAAAAAGCCTAAGTCTACAATCATTTTGTACATTGAAAGAATCCAAAATCAAAACACAGAACTAGAGTGGCATCTAGTGGAGAAACAACAGAATGCAGGAACTCATATTCATATATATATATATATACATATAAATAAAATAATATTTCTAGAGCAGCCTTTTTTCAGACTGTCCCTAATGCATTCCTCCCAAGTGCCCAATCACAATCCTGCATAGCCCCTGCCGAGTAGGAGCTCTTGCTACGTGAGAGTGGCCACAGATTCATTGTGATTGGGGCACTGTGCTGGTGCTGTTGTGGGACGCTATTATTGGAGCATTGTGGGTGAAAACTGGGACTTGGCTATAAGGAGTGCAGAGGCAGCAGTCGTATCTGGGTTCCAGTGCCTGAGGCGGCGCAAAGGCCCCTCTATCAAATAAGAAGACACCAGTATTATAAATGGCACCTGGTAGGTGGGGTCCCTGTTACAGATCTCTCAATGGGGCCCATACATCTGACTAGAACTGTTGTTGCAGCTATCACTGTGACTGTGGCTGGCACTGTTATGGGAGCACTGTGGCTGGCACTGTTATGGGAGCACTGGTTGGCACTGTTATGGGAGCACTGTGGCTGGCACTGTTATGGGAGCACTGTGGCTGGCACTGTTATGGGAGCACTGTGGCTGGCACTGTTATGGCAGCACTGTGGCTGGCACTGTTATGGGAGCACTGTGGCTGGCACTGTTATGGGAGCACTGTGGTTGGCACTGTTATGGGAGCACTGGTTGGCACTGTTATGGGAGCACTGGTTGGCACTGTTATGGGAGCACTGGTTGGCACTGTTATGGGAGCACTGTGGCTGGCACTGTTATGGGAGCACTGTGGCTGGCACTGTTATGGGAGCACTGTGGCTGGCACTGTTATGGCAGCACTGTGGCTGGCACTGTTATGGGAGCACTGTGGTTGGCACTGTTATGGGAGCACTGTGGTTGGCACTGTTATGGGAGCACTGTGGTTGGCACTGTTATGGGAGCACTGTGGCTAGCACTGTTATGGGAGCACTGTGGCTGGCACTGTTATGGGAGCACTGTGTCTGGCACTGTTATGGGAGCACTGTGGCTGGCACGGTTATGGGAGCACTGTGTCTGGCACGGTTATGGGAGCACTGTGGCTGGTACGGTTATGGGAGCACTGTGGCTGGCACGGTTATGGGAGCACTGTGGCTGGCACGGTTATGGGAGCACTGTGGCTGGCACTGTTATGGGAGCACTGTGGTTGGCACTGTTATGGGAGCACTGTGGTTGGCACTGTTATGGGAGCACTGGTTGGCACTGTTATGGGAGCACTGGTTGGCACTGTTATGGGAGCACTGGATGGCACTGTTATGGGAGCACTGGTTGGCACTGTTATGGGAGCACTGGTTGGCACTGTTATGGGAGCACTGGATGGCACTGTTATGGGAGCACTGTGGCTGGCACTGTTATGGGAGCACTGTGGCTGGCACGGTTATGGGAGCACTGTGGCTGGCACGGTTATGGGAGCACTGTGGCTGGCACTGTTATGGGAGCACTGTGGTTGGCACTGTTATGGGAGCACTGTGGTTGGCACTGTTATGGGAGCACTGGTTGGCACTGTTATGGGAGCACTGGTTGGCACTGTTATGGGAGCCCTCGTTGGCACTTTTATGGGAGCACTGGATGGCAGTGTTATGGGAGCACTGTGGTTGGCACTGTTATGGGAGCACTGGTTGGCACTGTTATGGGAGCACTGGTTGGCACTGTTATGGGAGCACTGGTTGGCACTGTTATGGGAGCACTGGATGGCACTGTTATGGGAGCACTGGATGGCACTGTTATGGGAGCACTGTGGCTGGCACGGTTATGGGAGCACTGTGGCTGGCACGGTTATGGGAGCACTGTGGCTGGCACGGTTATGGGAGCACTGTGGCTGGCACTGTTATGGGAGCACTGTGGTTGGCACTGTTATGGGAGCACTGTGGTTGGCACTGTTATGGGAGCACTGGTTGGCACTGTTATGGGAGCACTGGTTGGCACTGTTATGGGAGCCCTCGTTGCCACTTTTATGGGAGCACTGGATGGCAGGGTTATGGGAGCACTGTGGCTGGCACTGTTATGGGAACACTGTACTTGGCACTGCTGTGGGAGCACTGTGGTTGGCACTGGTATGGAGGCACTGTGGCTGTCATATATTATGAGGGCAATGTGGTATTTCGTTGCACTGTGAATGTCCTTAACCCCTTCCCGCTCCTGGACGTACTATTAGGTCATGGCAGCTGTATCGTTCTCACTTCATGACCTAATAGTACGTCTCGGGAGTAACGGTCATTTCGGCCGTCCTCCCGACACATACAATACATACACATACTGCTGTCTCGTACATCAGCTGTCACAGCTCCTACAGCAGCGACTGATCGCTGTGTCCCCGCTGATTAACCCCTTAAAAGCCGCGTTCAATAGGGATCGCGGCTTTTTAGGGGTTAAGCTACAATCGCCGGCCTACTGCACGATAGCGGCCGGCGATTGTAACTATGGCAACCGGACACCAAACAATGGCGTCCGGCTATGCCATCGACGGAAGCCTAGTGGGTCCTGACAAAGTCAGAACCCACTATGCTTGCTGTCAGTGAGTAGCTGACAGCTCTGATACACTGCACTACGCATGTAGTGCAGTGTATTAGAATAGCGATCAGAGCCTCCTGCCCTCATGTCCCCTAGTGGGACAAAGTAATAAAGTAAAAAAAAAGTTAAAAAAAGATGTGTAAAAATAAGAAAATAAAAGATTTAAAAGTAATAAAAGTAAAAATCCCCCTTTTTCCTTATCAGTCCTTTATTATTAATAAAAACATATAAACAAACAAATAAACTATACATAATTGGTATCGCCGCGTCCGTAACGGCCTGAACTACAAAATTATTTCGTTATTTATCCCGCGCGGTGAACGCCATAAAAGAAAATAATAATAAACCGAACCACAATCACAATTCTTTGGTCACTTCACCTCCCAAAAAATGGAATAAAAAGAGATCAAAAAGTCGCATGTACCTAAAAATGGTCCTGATCGAAACTGCAGTTCGTTACGCAAAAAATAAGTCCTCGCACGGCTTTATTGATGGAAAAATAAAAACGTTAGGGCTCTTAGAATAAGGTAACACAAAAAGTGAATGATTGTTTACAAAACGTATTTTATTGTGCAAACGCCATAAGACATAAAATAAAACTATAAACATCTGGTATCGCCGTAATCGTATCGCCCCGCAGAATAAAGTGAATATGTCATTTATAGCGCACGGTGAACGCTGCAGAAACTATAAACATCTGGTATCGCCGTAATCGTATCGCCCCGCAGAATAAAGTGAATGTGTCATTTATAGCGCACGGTGAACGCTGTAATAACTATAAACATCTGGTATCGCCGTAATCGTATCGCCCCGCAGAATAAAGTGAATGTGTCATTTATAGCGCACGGTGAACGCTGCAGAAACTATAAACATCTGGTATCGCCGTCATCGTATCGCCCCGCAGAATAAAGTGAATATGTCATTTATAGCGCACGGTGAACGCTGCAGAAACTATAAACATCTGGTATCGCCGTAATCGTATCGCCTCGCAGAATAAAGTGAATATGTCATTTATAGCGCACGGTGCACGCTGCAGAAACTATAAACATCTGGTATCGCCGTAATCGTATCGCCCCGCAGAATAAAGTGAATATGTCATTTATAGCGCACGGTGAACGCTGCAGAAACTATAAACATCTGGTATCGCCGTAATCGTATCGCCCCGCAGAATAAAGTGAATATGTCATTTATAGCGCACGGTGAACGCTGCAGAAACTATAAACATCTGGTATCGCTGTAATCGTATCGCCCCGCAGAATAAAGTGAATATGTCATTTATAGCGCACGGTGAACGCTGCAGAAACTATAAACATCTGGTATCGCCGTAATCGTATCGCCTCGCAGAATAAAGTGAATATGTCATTTATAGCGCACGGTGAACGCTGCAGAAACTATAAACATCTGGTATCGCCGTAATCGTATCGCCCCGCAGAATAAAGTGAATATGTCATTTATAGCGCACGGTGAACGCTGTAAAAACTATAAACATCTGGTATCGCCGTAATCGTATCGCCCCGCAGAATAAAGTGAATATGTCATTTATAGCGCACGGTGAACGCTGCAGAAACTATAAACATCTGGTATCGCCGTAATCGTATCGCCCCGCAGAATAAAGTGAATATGTCATTTATAGCGCACGGTGAACGCTGCAGAAACTATAAACATCTGGTATCGCCGTAATCGTATCGCCCCGCAGAATAAAGTGAATATGTCATTTATAGCGCACGGTGAACGCTGCAGAAACTATAAACATCTGGTATCGCCGTAATCGTATCGCCCCGCAGAATAAAGTGAATATGTCATTTATAGCGCACGGTGAACGCTGCAGAAACTATAAACATCTGGTATCGCCGTAATCGTATCGCCCCGCAGAATAAAGTGAATATGTCATTTATAGCGCACGGTGAACGCTGTAATAACTATAAACATCTGGTATCGCCGTAATCGTATCGCCCCGCAGAATAAAGTGAATATGTCATTTATAGCGCACGGTGAACGCTGCAGAAACTATAAACATCTGGTATCGCCATAATCGTATCGCCCCGCAGAATAAAGTGAATGTGTCATTTATAGCGCACGGTGAACGCTGCAGAAACTATAAACATCTGGTATCGCCGTAATCGTATCGCCCCGCAGAATAAAGTGAATATGTCATTTATAGCGCACGGTGAACGCTGCAGAAACTATAAACATCTGGTATCGCCGTAATCGTATCGCCACGCAGAATAAAGTGAATGTGTCATTTATAGCGCACGGTGAACGCTGCAGAAACTATAAACATCTGGTATCGCCGTAATCGTATCGCCCCGCAGAATAAAGTGAGTATGTCATTTATAGCGCACGGTGAACGCTGCAGAAACTATAAACATCTGGTATCGCCGTAATCGTATCGCCCCGCAGAATAAAGTGAATGTGTCATTTATAGCGCACGGTGAACGCTGCAGAAACTATAAACATCTGGTATCGCCGTAATCGTATCGCACCGCAGAATAAAGTGAATATGTCATTTATAGCGCACGGTGAACGCTGCAGAAACTATAAACATCTGGTATCGCCGTAATCGTATCGCCCCGCAGAATAAAGTGAATATGTCATTTATAGCGCACGGTGAACGCTGCAGAAACTATAAACATCTGGTATCGCCGTAATCGTATCGCCACGCAGAATAAAGTGAATATGTCATTTATAGCGCACGGTGAACGCTGCAGAAACTATAAACATCTGGTATCGCCGTAATCGTATCGCCCCGCAGAATAAAGTGAATGTGTCATTTATAGCGCACGGTGAACGCTGCAGAAACTATAAACATCTGGTATCGCCGTAATCGTATCGCCCCGCAGAATAAAGTGAATATGTCATTTATAGCGCACGGTGAACGCTGTAAAAACTATAAACATCTGGTATCGCCGTAATCGTATCGCCCCGCAGAATAAAGTGAATGTGTCATTTATAGCGCACGGTGAACGCTGTAATAACTATAAACATCTGGTATCGCCGTAATCGTATCGCCCCGCAGAATAAAGTGAATATGTCATTTATAGCGCACGGTGAACGCTGCAGAAACTATAAACATCTGGTATCGCCGTAATCGTATCGCCCCGCAGAATAAAGTGAATATGTCATTTATAGCTCACGGTGAACGCTGCAGAAACTATAAACATCTGGTATCGCCGTAATCGTATCGCCCCGCAGAATAAAGTGAATATGTCATTTATAGAGCACGGTGAACGCTGTAATAACTATAAACATCTGGTATCGCCGTAATCGTATCGCCCCGCAGAATAAAGTGAATGTGTCATTTATAGCGCACGGTGAACGCTGCAGAAACTATAAACATCTGGTATCGCCGTAATCGTATCGCCGCGCAGAATAAAGTGAATATGTCATTTATAGCGCACGGTGAACGCTGTAATAACTATAAACATCTGGTATCGCCGTAATCGTATCGCCCCGCAGAATAAAGTGAATGTGTCATTTATAGCGCACGGTGAACGCTGCAGAAACTATAAACATCTGGTATCGCCGTAATCGTATCGCCCCGCAGAATAAAGTGAATATGTCATTTATAGCGCACGGTGAACGCTGTAAAAACTATAAACATCTGGTATCGCCGTAATCGTATCGCCCCGCAGAATAAAGTGAATGTGTCATTTATAGCGCACGGTGAACGCTGCAGAAACTATAAACATCTGGTATCGCCGTAATCGTATCGCCCCGCAGAATAAAGTGAATGTGTCATTTATAGCGCACGGTGAACGCTGCAGAAACTATAAACATCTGGTATCGCCGTAATCGTATCGCCCCGCAGAATAAAGTGAATATGTCATTTATAGCGCACGGTGAACGCTGCAGAAACTATAAACATCTGGTATCGCCGTAATCGTATCGCTCCGCAGAATAAAGGGAATATGTCATTTATAGCGCACGGTGAACGCTGCAGAAACTATAAACATCTGGTATCGCCGTAATCGTATCGCTCCGCAGAATAAAGTGAATATGTCATTTATAGCGCACGGTGAACGCTGCAGAAACTATAAACATCTGGTATCGCTGTAATCGTATCGCCCCACAGAATAAACTGAATGTGTCATTTATAGCGCACGGTGAACGCTGGAAAAAAATAGAATAAAAAAACAATAGTAGAATTGCTGTTTTTTAGTCACCGCGCCACCTAAAAATAGAATAAAAACTGATCAAAAAGCCGCATGCACCCCAAGAAAACTACAATGGATTCCTCAAGGGGTCTAGTTTCCAAATTGGGGTCACTTTTGGGGGGTTTCCAATGTTTTGGCACCACAAGACCTCTTCAAACCGGACATGGTGCCTAATAAAAAAGAGGGCTCAAAATCCACTGGGTGCTCCTTTGCTTCGGAGGCCGGTGCTTCAGTCCATTACCGCACTAGGGCCACATGTGGGATATTTCTCTAAACTGCAGAATCTGGGTAATAAGTATTGAGTTGTGTTTCTCTGATAAATCCTTTTGTGTTATAAAAAAAATGGTATAAAGAGGATTTTCTGACCAAAAAAAATAATGTAAATTTCACCTCTACTTTGCTCTAAATTTTTGTGAAACACCTAAAGGGTTCATAAACTTTCTAAATGCTGTTGTGAATACTTTGAGGGGTCTAGTTTCTAAAATGGGGTGTTTGATAGGGGTTTCTAATATATGGGCCCCTCAAAGCAACTTCAGAACTGAACTGGAACCTAAAAATAAAAAAAATGAGTCAATACTTCGCTTCTCCTAATGAGCATTGCCTACTCCAAGATGACCCCAGTTTTGACCGTTTGTATAAACGGAGACCCCTATTAGACCGTTCCAGTGCCCGGTTTTCCCAGCATACACCCCCGAGAAGTGTATTTCTATTGATGAATCCTTGGTAGATTTTAAAGGGAGGCTTCAATTCCGCCAGTACCTGCCGGGTAGGATGGCAAGGTATGGCGTGAAGATGTATAAGCTGCGAGAGTGCATCAGGGTATACCTACAGATTTAGGATACATGAAGGGAAAGGCACCAGTATTCAGCCCCCATAATGCCCCCCCTTACTGGGAGTTAATGCAAAAATTGTGTGGGATTTGGTGCACCCACTGCTGGACCAGGGTTGTCACCTCTACCTGGATAATTTTTACACCAGCGTCAAACTCTTCAACTGCCTCGCTTCCAGTCCTGTGGCATGCGGCACTGCTAGAAGAAATCTGAGAGGCCTCCCTAAGACTCTGCAGGGCAAACGCTCAGAAGGGGTGAGAGCAGGGCACAATCTAGCAGCAACATATTGTGTGTCAAGTACAAGACAAGAGAGATGTCACACCAGCACCCATGAACCTGTACGAGGTACCAGTACAGAGACCCCCAAACCAGACTGCATCCTGGACTACAATAGGTACATGGGAGGTGTGGACTTGTAAGATCAAGCCCTGAAGCCCTACAGCGCCATGCGGTGTGGTATAAGAAGCTGGCCGGGCACATCATACAGATGGCATTGTACAATGCGTACGTGCTACGTCGATGTACAGGCCAGAGGGGAACTTTCCTGGAATTTCAAGAGGTGGTTATCAAGAACCTAATCTTTAGGGACCAGGAAGGGGGGGGGGGGCACCCAGTACTTCTGGAAGCGAGCCCACACGCATCGTACCAGGGCAACACTTTCCAGGGGAAGTTCCCCAAACTGGCAAGAAGGGAAAAAGTCAAAAGAGGTGCAAAGTCTGCTATAAGAGGGGGATAAGGGAGGACACAATATATCAATGTGACACGTGTCCCGAATAACCAGAGCTCTGTATGAAAGTGTTTTAAAATTTATCATACATCCCTTGGTTTATAATTTACCCCAATTTTACTTACCCTGATGCACTCCGCACAGCTTATCCCCCCTCGTATTTCCCCTCTGAGCCCTGCTGTGTGCCCAGGCAGCAGATAACAGCCACATATAGGGTATTGCCATACCCGGGAGAACCCACATTACAGTTTATGGGGTGTAGGTCTCCGGTAAAAATTCTCACTACAACTCTAGATGAATGCCTTAAGGGTGTAGTTTTAAAATTGGGTCACTTCTCAGAGGTTTCAACTGTACTGGTACCTCAGGGGCTTCTGCATACATGACTTCACACCAGAAAATCCCCAGTAGGCCAAATGGTGGTCCTTTCCTTCTGAGCCCTCCCATGGGCCCAAATGTCAGTTTATCACCACAAATTTGGCATTGCCGCACTCAGGACAAATTTCTTGTGAAAATAATATATTTTGAGCTAAAAAAAACATTATTGGAAAAAATTATATATTTTTTAATTCCCAGCCCAATTCAAATAAGTTCTGTAAAGAAACTATGGGGGTCTAAATGGTCACAACACCCATCAATTAATTCCTAGAGGGGTGTAGTTTCCAAAATGGGGTCACTTCTGGTGGGTTTCCATTGCTTTGATACCTCTGGGGCTCTGCAAATGCGACATGGCACCCGAAAACCAAACCAGCAAAATCTGCACTCCAAAGAACACACAGCGCTCCTTTCCTTCTGAGCCCTCCCATGGGCACAAACGGCAGTTTATCACCACAAATGGGGTATTGCTGCACTCAGGACAAATTGGGCAACAAAATGGGGTATTTTGTTCCCTGTGAAAATAAGAATTTTATCATAAAAGACATCTTATTGGAAAAAAATTTCATTTTTTTAATTTCACAGCCCAATTCAAATACGTGCTGTGTAAAAACTGTGCGGTCAAAATGGCAACAACAACAACCATAAATGAATTCCTTGAGGGGTGTAGTTTCTGAAATGGGGTCACTATTGGGGGATTCCTACTGCTTTGGCACCTCAACACCTCTCCAAACCTGGCATGCTGCCTAAAATATATTCTAATAAAAAAGAGGCTTCAAAATGCACTAGGTGCTTCTTTGCTTCTGGGGCTTGTGTTTTAGTCCACGAGCGCACTAGAGCCACATGTGGGACATTTCTAAAAACTGCAGAATCTGGACAATACATATTTAGTAGTGTTTCTCTGGTAAAACCTTCTGTTACAGAAAAAAATTGAATACAATTGAAATTCAGCAAGAAAAATAGTACTTTGCATTAATTTCTGTGAAATGCCTAAAGGGTTAAATAAACATTCTAAATGCTGTTTTGAATACTTTGAGGGGTCTAGTTTTTAAAATGGGGTGTTTTATGGGGGTTTCTAATACATAGGCCCCTCAAAGCCACTTCAGAACTCAGGGGCGGACATACCGCATGTGCAGCCGGTGCAGCTGCACAAGGGCCCCGCGTGGGAAGGGGGCCCGTTCAGTGGCGTAACTACCACAGTAGCAGCCGTAGCAGCTGCTACGGGGCCCGCGGCATGGGGGGGCCCGTGTCGCCCTGACAGGCACATTACATTTTATGTACCAGGCCTGGCGGCACGGGCCCCCTCATGCCTAGTAGCATCACAACACTAGGCATGAGGGGAGGGAGGGGGCGGGGGCCCGGTGATAGCCGCCACACTGCACTACCAATCGGGAGGGAGGGGGCGGGTGCCCGGGCCCGGTGATAGCCGCTACACTGCACTGCCAATCTGGCACAGATGAATAGGACAGGACGGCGATGCTGGTGGTAGGAGGAGCGCTCAGGCAGGGGAGAGGACAGGGGGCGGTGCGACGTAAGACTTCGGGCGGCTGGACAGTACAGTCAGGACTGCCGGAGAACTCATAGGATGAGCGGAGGACAGACACAGGACGAGTGGAGGACGTGCAGACTGCAGAGGACAGGTAGATGAAGTTAAAAAGTTCATGTCAGAAGGGAGAAGTTTTTATGTAGAAAAATCTGCCTCATAATTCCTTCCGGAATTTTGAGGCATATTTTGACCTGCCGGTAGAACACTTCCCGCGTTTTTCATTGCGTTTTTTTGTGGCGTTTTTCGGCCATCGGGCCGTGGGCAGGGAAACGCAGCAAAAAACGCATTTTCTGCCTGCCATTGTTGTCAATGGGAAGTCAGAGACAGAAACGCCCGAAGAAAGGGCATTGCGCTTCTTTTTCCCGCATGCGGTTTTTACTGCTCGCAGGAAAAATTTCATGGATTTCAATGGGAGGCACTTTCTGACGTTTTTCGCGAAAAAAACCTCAGTGTGAACTCCCCCTAACACAGGGGCGTAACTACTGCTATAGCAGCCGTAGCGGCTGCTACGGGGCCGCGGCATGAGGGGGCCCGCGTCACCTGCCGGCACGGGCCCCCACCTTGGCCGGAATCTCCGCTAGCTGCCGCTATGGCTGCTACAGCGCGATGCCACGGAACACTACGGCAGAGCAGGGAGTATCTCCCCGCTCTGCCATTAAACATAAGACATGTATCCCCTATCCACAGGATAGGGGATACGTGTGTGATCGCTGGCATTGATAGGGAGAACGGGGGACCGAAAGTCCCCTGAAGTTCTCCATCACAAACCTCGGACTTCCGGGGTCTGTGTCGGCAGCTCCGTAGAAATGAATGGAGCGCCGGTCACACTTGAGCTGCGCAGACACCGGAAGTCAGAGGTGAGTGATGGAGAACTTCGGGGGACTTTCGGTCCCCCGCTCTCCCTATCAATGCCAGCGATCACACATGTATCCCCTATCCTGTGGATAGGGGATACATGTCTTTTGTCTTTTCACACTGTAGGTCGCATTTTTTTGAGTGATTGGGGGTGTATGGCGTTCCCTACAGGGGGGGGGCTGTATAGCGTTCCCTACAGGGGGGGGCTGTAAGGCGTTCCCTACAGGGGGGGCTGTATAGCGTTCCCTACAGGGGGGGCTGTATAGCGTTCCCTACAGGGGGGTCTGTATGGCGTTCCCTAAAGGGGGGTCTGTATGGCGTTCCCTACAGGGGGGGGCTGTATGACTTTCCCTACAGACCCCCCCTGTAGGGAACGCCATACAGAACCCCTGTAGATAACGCCATACAGACCCCACTGTAGATAACGCCATAAAGTCCCCCCTGTAGATAACACCATACAGCCCCCTGTAGATAACGCCATACAGCCCCCCTGTAGATAACGCCATACAGCCCCCTCTGTAGATAGCGCCATACAGTCCCCCCTGTAGATAGCGCCATACAGTCCCCCCTGTAGATAGCGCCATACAGTCCCCCCTGTAGATAGCGCCATACAGTCCCCCCTGTAGATAGCGCCATACAGTCCCCCCTGTAGATAGCGCCATACAGTCCCCCCTGTAGATAGCGCCATACAGTCCCCCCTGTAGATAGCGCCATACAGACCCCCCTGTAGATAGCGCCATACAGACCCCTCTGTAGATAGCGCCATACAGTCCCCCCTGTAGATAACGCCATACAGCCCCCTCAGTTGATAGCGCCATACAGTCCCCCCTGTAGATAACGCCATACAGCCCCCTCTGTAGATATCTTGAGATTCAGTCCTGCTTGATAGGTAACAGTGCAGTAAGCTAAGCATGATAAGATCATCTAAATTATTGCATCTCAGTTGCATGAGTGCTTTGTGTTATATTCAATGATTCAATTTAACCTAAGTCTCTAAATGTGGGCAAAGAAAATAAAAAAACTATACTCACCTCCTCCCTCGCCTCCGTTCACCCGCCGCAGCCCCCATCCTCCTGTCTCGGTCTGTGTTACAAGTGTACAAGGCTGCACTGGTGACGCGCTGCCGATGGCACGTGACCGCTGCTGCCAATAACTCCTCATTGGTGTGCTGCTGAGGACAGTAGTTCCACAGCAAATCGCTGTTGAGGGCATTGATTGGCTGCAGCGGTCATGTGCCATCGACCGCGCGTCACCACAGCAGCTTTGTAAACACAGAAAGGGATAGGGGCTGCGGAGGGGGAACGGAGGCGCCGGAGGAGGTGAGTATAGGTTTTTCATTTTCTTTGCCCACATTTAGGGACTTAGTTTAGATAAGAATTTAACCCGGAAAAAAATGTGTTACTTGTGTTCTAAACTGGTAATAAAATGTACAATATAAATCTTCCTTCATAATTTTTATTAGTAAGGTTTATTTTTATATGCATATATATGTTTAGGTAACTTTGTCGGTATTGGGGGGGGGGGGCGGGGGGGCCCTGGCACATTATCTGCACAGGGGCCTTTTGCAGTCTGTGTCCGCCACTGTCAGAACTGAACAGGTACCTTAAAAAAAAGGCTTTTGAAATTTTCTTAAAAATATGAGAAATTGCTGTTTATGTTCTAAGCCTTGTAACGTCCAAGAAAAATAAAAGAATGTTCAAAAAACGATGCCAATCTAAAGTAGACATATGGGAAATGTGAACTAGTGACTATTGTGGGTGGTATAACCGTCTGTTTTACAAGCAGATGCATTTAAATTCTGAAAAATGCTATTTTTTGTAAATTTTCTCAAAATTTTGACATTTTTCACCAATAAACACTGAATATATCGACCAAATTTTACCACTAACATAAAGCCCAATGTGTCACGAGATAACATCTAAGAATCGCTTGGGTAGGTTTAAGCATTCCGACGTTATTACCACATAAAGTGAAATATGTCAGATTTGAAAAATGGGCTCTGAGCCTTAAGGCCAAAACAAGGCTGCGTCCTTAACCCCTTAATGATCAGCCTATTTTAAACCTTAATGACCAAGCCATTTTTTAAGTTTTTCCATTTTTTCCATCGTCGCATTCCAAGAGCTATAACCTTTTTATTTTTGCGTCGACATAGCTGTATAAGGTCTTGTTTTTTGCGGGACAAGTTGTATTTTTTAATAGCACCATTTTGGGGGACATATTATTTATTGATTAACTTTTATTAACTTTCATTTGGGGGGAAATAGAAAAAAAACCTGAAATTTCGGCACTCTTTTTCGCGTCTTAAATCTACGCCGTTTACCATGTGGTATAAATAACACAATAACTTTATTCAGCGGGTTGTTACGATTGCAACGATACTAAATTTGTATAGTTTTTGTATGTTTTACTACTTTTACACAGGAAAAACACTTTTTCTTCAAAATTATTTGTTTTTGCGTCTCCATATTTGAAGAGCCGTAACGTTTTTATTTTTTCGCCGATGCGGTTGTATGAGGGCTTTTTTTTGCGGGGCGACTTGTAGTTTTTATTGGTACCATTTTGGAGAAGATGCGACTTTTTGATCACTTTTTATCACATTTTTTAAAGTCAGTATTCGCAGAAAACAGCATTTTTTCTATAGTTTTTTATTACATTTTTTTACGGCGTTCGCCGTGCGGGTTAAATAATGTAATAGATTTATAGTCGGGGTCGTTACGGACGCGGCGATACCAAATATGTGTAACTTTTTAACTTTATTTTATTTTTTTAATAGTAAAGCAGTTTGTAAGGGGAAAAGCTGGGTTTTTCATTTTTTTTCACATCTTTTTTTAATTAACTTTATTCAACTTTTTTTTCACTTTTTTACTAGTCCCACTAGGGGACTATAATATGCGATTCTGCGATCACATTTATAATACACTGCAATACTTTTGTATTGCAGTGTATTACTGCCTGTCCGTTTAACACGGACAGGCATCTGCTAGGTCATGCCTCCGGCATGATCTAGCAGGCATTCACTCAGGGCAGACCTGGGGGCCTTTATTAGACCCCCGGCTGCCATCGGAGACACAGACACTCGGCGATCGTATCGCTGGGTGTCGGTGGGAGAGAGATGGAGCTCCCTCCCTCTCTCCAAAAACACTCAGATGCGGTGCACGCTATTGTGCACCGCATCTGAGGGGTTAAACGGGTGAGATCGATACTAATATCGATCTCACCCGGCAGAGCAGGGACGCCCCCAGCCCTCAGCAGCCTCTAGCAGCGGAGAGCAGGGAGATCTGACAGCTCCCTGCTCTGTTTACTTATTCCGATGCCGCGACGTAAAAAGTCTATGGCATCCAGGGCCGGCCTTAGGGTAGATGGCGCCCCGAGCGAAATTATCTTTCGGCGCCCCACGCCATTATAAAAAATGCCCCATAAAAAAAGCATAATTCCTCCCAACAGTATAATGCCCTATATAGTGCCCCCACACAGTGTAATGCCCCTTTAGTGCCCCACACACAGTATAATAATAATATTTAATAATGTAATATATTATAACGCCTTCAAGGACACAGTATTTTGTCCTCTAATTGTGCCCACACAGTAATAGTGTAGAAGGAAGAGGGAAATGGGAGGAAACCTCCAGCTCACCGATCTGACACTCCTGTGTTGGTAATTGCTCAGGTCAGCCGCGACGGCACACGGCAGCAATAGTAGAAAAAACCAGAGAGGATCCAGCGATAGTGATGTCAAAAATAGGAAAAACTGGGTTTCCACTTTATTGAATGCAAGCTGTTAAAGCTTGAAATAGAACATCAGGAGGAAAAAACAAAGTGGTGATATGCGGCAATTGAATAGCCTACGCGTTTCAAGCACTAGGCTGTGCTCTTAGTCATGGCTGTGTCGAGTGTTATGCCCCCTAAGTGCCACACACATTATATTGCCCCCTGTAGTGCCCCTACACAGTATGATGTCCTCCAGAGTATAATGCCCCCACAGCCCCCCTAGTAGAAAGTGCCCCCTGTAGATTGTGCCGTACAGCCTCCCTGTAGACAGTGCCATAATCCCCCACCTCCTCCTTGTAGACAGTGCCATACAGCCCCCACCTGCCCCTTGTAGTGTCATACAGCCCCACCTCCCTCTTGTACACAGTGCCCCCCACCGCCCCCTTTTAGACAATGTCATACAGCACCCACCTCCCCATTATAGAAAGTGACATACAGCCCCCACATCCCCCTTGTAGACAGTGCCATACAGCCCCCACATCCCCCTTGTAGAGAGTGACATACAGCCCCCACATCCCCCTTGTAGACAGTGCCATACAGCCCCCACATCCCCCTTGTAGAGAGTGACATACAGCCCCCACATCCCCCTTGTAGACAGTGCCATACAGCCCCCCACATCCCCCTTGTAGACAGTGCCATACTGCCCCCACATCTCCCTTGTAGACAGTGCCATACAGCCCCCACCTCCCCCTTGTAGGCAGTGCCATACTGCCCCCCACCTCCACCTGACAGGATCCTTGCATAGGCCGGCTTGATCCACAGATGTCATCACGCCAACTGCGCAGGGATCCTGTCCCTGCGCCTCATAGGCTGCAGGCGCCTCTGTACCCTGCTACAGAGTTTCCCAACCTTTTCGGACTTGAGCCACCCCTGGAAAAAAGAAATAGCAAAAATTGTTTAGAGAAAGACAGAAAATAGCTAAAAATAAGCACTACATTCTTAGGGTATGTTCACACAGCGTTTTTTTGTAAGGCAGAAAAAATCTGCTTTTGAATTGACAGCGTTATTTGATGAGGTTTTTTTTGCGTTTTTTTTTAAGCCGTTGAAGCGAATGCAAAAGACGCAGCAAAAAAAAGCTCCAAACGAGCGCCACATCTATTTTCTTCCTACTATTAATTTCAATTGGAGGTCAGAGGTGGAAACCACTTGAAGACCATCAGCCCCCCCCCCCACTCACAGTGAAATAACCATCAGCCCCCCACTCACAGTGAAATAACCATCAGCCCCCCACTCACAGTGAAATAACCATCAGCCCCCCACTCACAGTGAAATAACCATCAGCCCCCCACTCACAGTGAAATAACCATCAGCCCCCCCACTCACAGTGAAATAACCATCAGCCCCCCACTCACAGTGAAATAACCATCAGCCCCCCACTCACAGTGAAATAACCATCAGCCCCCCACTCACAGTGAAATAACCATCAGCCCCCCACTCACAGTGAAATAACCATCAGCCCCCCACTCACAGTGAAATAACCATCAGCCCCCCACTCACAGTGAAATAACCATCAGCCCCTCCACTCACAGTGAAATAACCATCAGCCCCCCACTCACAGTGAAATAACCATCAGCCCCCCACTCACAGTGAAATAACCATCAGCCCCTCCACTCACAGTGAAATAACCATCAGCCCTCCACTCACAGTGAAATAACCATCAGCCCCTCCACTCACAGTGAAATAACCATCAGCCCCTCCACTCACAGTGAAATAACCATCAGCCCCTCCACTCACAGTGAAATAACCATCAGCCCCTCCACTCACAGTAAAATAACCATCAGCCCCCCCACTCACAGTAATAACCATCAGCTCCTCCACTCACAGTAAAATAACCATCAGCCCCCCACTCACAGTAAAATAACCATCAGCCCCTCCACTCACAGTGAAATAACCATCAGCCCCCCCACTCACAGTAAAATAACCATCAGCCCCCCACTCACAGTGAAATAACCATCAGCCCCTCCACTCACAGTAAAATAACCATCAGCCCTCCACTCACAGTAAAATAACCATCAGCCCCTCCACTCACAGTAAAATAACCATCAGCCCCTCCACTCACAGTAAAATAACCATCAGCCCCTCCACTCACAGTGAAATAACCATCAGCCCCTCCACTCACAGTAAAATAATCATCAGCCCCCCCACTCACAGTAAGGCTGGGTTCACACACACTATTTACGGACGTAATTCGAGCGTTTTAGCCCCGAATTACGTCCGAAAATGCGGCTCAAAAGCGCCGGCAAACATCTGCCCATTCATTTGAATGGGTCTTACGATGTTCTGTGCCGACGGTCATTTTTAAAAAAGACGCGTCAAAGAAGTGCCTGTCACTTCTTGAGACGTAATTGGATCCGTTTTCCCTGGACTCCATGGAAAAACAGCTCCAATTACATCCGTCATGGACGCAGCGAAAAGCGCCTGCACATGCCATTACGGCTGAAATTCCGGAGCTGTTTTCTCCTGAAAACAGCTCCGTAATTTCATCCGTAACGGAGGCTGCCGTGTGAACATACCCTAAAATGACCATCAGCCCCCCACTCACAGTAAAACGACCATCAGCCCCCCACTCACAGTAAAATGACCATTAGCCCCCCACTCACAGTAAAATGACCATTAGCCCCCCACTCACAGTAAAACAACCATCAGCCCCCCACTCACAGTAAAATGAAAATCAGCCCGCCACTCACAGATGCCCCCTGTAGATAGTACTACACAGCCCCCTGTAGGTAGTGTCACACAGCCCCCTTGTAGGTCGTGCCACACAGCCCCCTTGTAGGTCGTGCCACACAGCCCCCTTGTAGGTCGTGCCACACAGCCCCCTTGCTGCACAGCCCCCTGTAGGTAGTGCCACACAGCCCCCTGTAGGTAGTGCCACACAGCCCTCTTGTAGGTAGAGCCACAAAGCCCTTTTGTAGTTCGTGCCACACAGCCCCCTTGTAGGTCGTGCCACACAGCCCCCTTGCTGCACAGCCCCCTTGTAGGTCGTGCCACACAGCCCCCTGTAGGTAGTGCCACACAGCCCCCTGTAGATAGTACCACACAACCCCCTTGTAGGTCGTGCCACAGCCCCCTTGTAGGTCGTGCCACACAGCCCTCTTGTAGGTAGTGCCACACAGCCCCCTGTAGATAGTACGACACAGCCCCCTGTAGATAGTGTCACACAGCCCCCTTGTAGGTCGTGCCACACAGCCCCCTTGCAGGTCGTGCCACACAGCCCCCTTGCTGCACAGCCCCCTGTAGGTAGTGCCACACAGCCCCCTGTAGGTAGTGCCACACAGCCCCCTGTAGGTAGTGCCACACAGCCCTCTTGTAGGTAGTGCCACACAGCCCCTTTGTAGGTAGTAGGGATGTCACGATATCTGAATTTGGACTTCGATACCGATACTTCGTGTAGTATTGCGATTTCGATACCAAAACGATACTTTGCCAACAGTAATAAAAAAAAGTTCTTCCATTTTCTGATGTGAGGCGCGAGGTGTGATGATGAATTTAACCTCCGTGTGCCTCACATTAATAGTAATTATCATGTTTCTCAGTCATAATGGGTTAATGTGTGAGGTACATGATGGGGTTAATTACTAATAATGTGAGGCACATGGAGGTTAAATTCATCACACCTCGGGCCCCACATTAATAAGTGAAAGAAGTTTTTTTTAATTTATTTTTCACAGCGCACACATCATAAATGACGCAAAAAATTGTTGTGCAGGTTATTACGGCCGCGCCAAGACCGAATATGTGTATTTTATGTATTGAGACTTATTTTAATGTTTATTGCAAAAAAAAGGCGTATGTGTATTTTTTTAAATGTAACATTACTTTATGTTTTTACTTTATTTTTAAACTTTAATGTACTGGCTTATATGAGATATATGCCAGTACATTGGCCTCTGGACGGATTGTACGCAGGCAGTTGTTAGGACATACCTCAGTATGCCCTAACAACAGGAAATATGGTAGGACAGCCCTGGGGTCCTTCAATAGACCCCGGGCTGTCTGCCCATATATGGTATGGCCCTCGATCGCGTCACTGGAATTCCCTGTGACGCGATCCAGGGGCATCCCCCCTCCTCACTTTCCCCTGAATGCTGCAGTCAGCTTTGATCGCATCATTCAGGAGAATAGCGGCGGAGATGAGCGGTTTCTCTGATCTCCGCCGTTATAGAGCGGGGCTGCGGCTGTGTAATACAGTCATTGCCCCGCTCCTGACATTAAGTGCACGCGCGGTCAGCATGAGGTGAGCAGTGCGGCCGCCATGTTCTGTTTTCAGTGCCGCCGCTCATTAGTGCAGCGCTGGCCGCATCACATCATCCTCGCGGCGCGCACTTGCCAGGACTCAGGAGCGGGGCAATGGCTGTATTACACAGCCGCAGCCCCGCTCTCATTCATCATGTATTACTATACTTAGCTGTGTGGCTCGAACCATTTGGGCATGCACAGTATCGAAACAGTATCGAAGTTTCGATGCATTGTGCATCCCTAGTAATTAGTGCCACAAATCCCCCCCTTGCCACACCGCCCCCTTGTAGGTAGTGCCACACAGATCCCTTGTAGTGCCACACACACCCTTGTAGGTAGTGCCACACAGATCCATTGTAGTGCCACACACACCCTTGTAGGTAGTGCCACACAGCCCCCATGTAGGTAGCACTCCCTTCCTGTAGATAGCGCCACTGTAGCTCCCTGTGGCTGGGGATTCCGCTCCTTGACGGAGTGCTTGATGTCTTTGTCCATATATGAACAGTGACATCAGAGGAAACTAACTCCTGAAGCGGAATCCCTGTCCTCAGCATTGCCGACGCTGTGACCGGGGATTCCACTCCAGGAGAAGCCCCTGACCTCTCTGTCCATTTAGTCGGAGGGGGTGGGGGGGTGCTATCGTCCGTGGCAGTTGTCCAGAGCAGTGTCGCGGCACCCGTGGAGGGTTCTCATGGGAACCTCATGTTGGGAACCACCAGCCTAGTAGATCAATAGTATCTGTGTCTTTAGCAGGGCCGTATTTACATCTCACGCTGCCCTCGGCACTAAGCCTGAATATACCCCATTACAGGCCTATTTAGTTTAGCCAATTATCATCATGATTCGCCAGTTTCTGACCAATTATAATGATATTTGCTCAGTGTTCACAAAGGAGAAGATCAATGATAAAAACTTTGCTTATCGTTAATCTCTAATGAGATAAAAAAAGGTAATACACCCGGTCGTAGTCATAGCGATGCGTATTCTGTTCTGAGCGTAGCCCCGCCTCCAGGGATGACGATGCATCCCATGTGACAGCTGCAGCCAATCAAAGGCTGCAGCGGTCACATGGACTACAGCGTCATCACAGGAGGCGGGGCTACGCTCAGAGAGAGAGGGACTACGGCCGGGAGTATTAGCTTTTTTTTAAATTTATTTCTGCAGTCTTTCCGCCAAAAAAACTGCACCAAAATTTGGTGCCGTTTTTCAGGTGAAATTCCCTGCGGTTCTCAGGACGTATACACTGTGTGGTTTTACGTATCCGCCCTGTGTGTTCCTACCCTTATAATCAAGTTGCTCTCCCCACAAATATTATCTCTAATGGCTTATTCAGACGAATGGGATATACGTCCGTGCAATGCGCGTGATTTTCACACGCGTGGCACAGACCTATATCAGTCTATGGGGCCGTGCAGACATGTGCGTGATTTTTACTCAGCGTGTGTCCGCTGCGCAAAAGTCACGACATGTCCGTTCTTTGAGCGTTTTTTGCTCATCACGCACCCATTGAAGTCAAAACCACGCATGCCACACGGAAGCACTAACGTGCGAACAGCGTGATTCGCGCAACAGCAGTCAAAAGGATGAATGAAAACAGAAAAGCACCACGTGCTTTTCTGTTTACAAACATCCAAATGGAGTGTCATAATGATGGCGGCTGCGCGAAAAGCACGCAGCCGCGCATCATATGCTGCTGCCGCACGGAGCTGTCAAGTGTCTTTTGTGCACGCAAAACGTTGCGTTTTTTGCAAGCGCAAAAAGCACACGATCGTGTGAATCCAGCCTAAGGCTTTATTCAGACGAACGGGAAAAACGTCCGTGCAACGCGCGTGATTTGCACGCGAGTTGCACGGACCTATATTAGTCTATGGGGCCGTGCGGACATGTGCGTGATTTTTACTCAGTGTGAGTCCGCTGAAAAAAAGTCACGACGTGTCCGTTCTTTGGGCGTTTTTCGCACATCACGCACCCATTGAAGTCAATGGGTGCATGAAAACCACGCATGCCGCACGGATGCACTTCCGTGCGAACTGCGTGATTCGCGCAAGAGCTGTCAAACTCTGAATGTAAACAGAAAAGCACCACGTGCTTTTCTGTTTACAAACATCCAAACGGAGTGTCTTTGAGATGAGCGAACCCGGACAACCGAACCGAACTTCACCGGGTTCGGCCGAACTCGTTTTGACCGAACCTGGCAAAAAAATTTCCGGTCCGCGACGTCAGGAGATAGTCACTGTCTGTGCTGCAAGAGTTAAACTGTTTCAGCACCCTGGACAGTGACTTCCGCTCACAATATACATGAACGTGTAAAAAAACAAGAAGTTCTGACTTACCGAGAACTCCCGGCTTCTTCCTCCAGTCTGACCTCCCGGGATGACAATTCAGTCCAAGTGACAGCTCCAGCCAATCACAGGCCAAGCACAGGCTGCAGCGGTCACATGGACTGCCGCGTCATCCAGGGAGGTGGGGCCAGATGTCAAGAGAGGCGCGTCACCAAGGCAACGGCCGGGAGGGAAGTTCTCGTTAAGTACGAACATCTTTTTTTTTTAACAGGTTGCTCAATATTGTGATCGGAATTCACTGTCGAGGGTGCTGAAAGAGTTACTGCCGATCAGTTAACTCTTTCAGCACCCTGGACAGTGACTATTTACTGAAGTCGACTAGCCTCATCTCTATGATGGCGGCTGCGCGAAAATCACGCAGCTGCGCATAATACACTGATGACACACGGAGCTGTCAAGTGGTTTCTGCGCGCGCAAAACGCCGCATTTTTGCGTCCGCAAAAATGCCACGCTCGTGTGAATCCAGCCTAAGGGTAAGGCCACACGGAGCGGCCCTGACACGGTCGCAACGCAGCTAACAACCACGCCGGCACCATGTTCAGTGCGGATGTCAAACAGCCTGTTAGTGGCCGCACGTATTCCGGTTACATTCGCATGCGCTCTGCCGCTCCATTCATTCTCTATGGGAGCGCCGGAGATAGCCGAGTGCAGTGTTCGGCTTTTTCCAGCGCTCCCATAGAGAATGGATAGGGGGTAAGCTGTTGCAATTTGCTAAATCGTGCGGCCATAAAGGGTGTATTAATTCATGGCCGCACGATTTTGCAGATAAAGGGACGGTTTACCCGCGTTAACGTGCGGCCATGAATTAATACACCCTTTATGGCCACACGATTTAGTAAATTACAACAACTTACCCCCTATTCATTCTCTATGGGAGCGCCGGAAAAAGCAGAACACTGCACTCGGCTATCTCCGGCGCTCCCATAGAGAATGAATGGAGCGGCAGAGCGCATGCGAATGTAACCGCAATACCCCTTAACAAGGTATTTGACAGCCGCTCCTACATAGTGCCAGTGCGGTTGTTGGCCGCGTTGCGACAGTGTGAGGGCCGCTCCGTGTGGCCGTACCCTAAAGAATCCTTTCTCCCCATACAGCACATTAAGTTCCCCTCCCCCATGATTCATAATAAGCTCCTACACCACAAAATAAACTATACAGAAGTCCCCCTCCCCACAAAATACATGTATAAAGAATCCCCCACTCCTATAGCATTTAGGGCAATGTCCCCTCCCCCACAAAATCCATCTTTTAAAAAAACAAACAAAAACCATCCTGTTACACATCACTTAACCCCTTCCCTCCTCCCTCACACAGCACATAAATAGACATAGATTAAGCTAAAGCCTCTGCTCTTCTCTGACTCTGGAGCTCCGTGGAGGAGTCTTCTCTGTGGCAGCAGCACAGCAGGAAGGAGCTGCGGGAGGCTCTGAGTGACACTGCAGTACAGGCTGTGCCGATTGGTGGAGCAGACAGAAGCACCTGCTGCTGCTCCTCCAATCAGCGCTCACTTCACACAGCCGTGAAGAGGAAGGAAAATGTCTCCTCTCTTCGGCTTGTACCCACTGGCGCCCCCCTTACAGCATGGCGGCCGGCGCCCTGTGCGCCTGCACGTGTCGCACATAGCTAAGGCCGGCCATGATGGCATCGGAATAAGGCCCGTTAGTGACCGACGTAGAAACACGATGGGCCGGTCACTAACGGGTTAAAATCTGCACTTACCCGTCATTGCTATTTGTTTTGGGACTGGTTTCCCTAAATATGGCACTACTTCTGCTATGGTTAAGAAGAGGCAGGACGCAGCTGCAGGCTTAAGGGAAGCCGACATGACCGCCCTGGTAGGGAAAGGGTTAATGAGGTGAGGGAGAGGTGAAAGAAGCTAAGGAGGGGCGGGGAGGAGTTAAGGGGGACGGGGGGCCGTCACTGCGCTTCCCGCTGTTTCTCGGCATTGAGCCGGAAGCAGCGGGAGGAGTAACATAGCACAAGCAAGCTCCCCGTTGCCCGGCTTTTAGAAATGGCAGAGGCCCTGATTTTAGAGCGGCTGCGTGCCGCTGCTGTGCACCACGGTCCCGGATGGCTGGAGGAGACCGTGGCTGCATTAACGAGGATCCCGGACGCCGTTTCGCCACGTCGGGCACGGCGTTCGGGGTCTGTTGAAAGGGACAGGCTCCCCTCCCCCGGCCCCCTTACGAGCATGGCTATGGCGGCGGGGGGGGAGTCGGCAACAACCGCTCCTGCGCTCGGCAGGCAGAGAGCGGTGCCAGGGGTGACGGCGATGCAGGCTGGGTCGACCCGTCCCTCTCGGCGGTCCCGACCTCCAGAGCGCCTTAGTCCGGAGGTAGTCCCGCGGACACGGCGTCGCAGAGGGAGCCCGATCCCGGACGCTGCAGGCCAGGCAGCTGGGAGGACCGCCCCTTCCCAGGCCCTGCGTCCTGGCAGGAATCCCAGGCCGCGACGGGGTCCGGCGGTAAGCAGGGAGTCGCAGGCTGGGCTCCCTGTCACCCCTCCCCCATCAGATGGAAGATGTGGAGAACAAGGTACGGCCGCCCCGCATGGTGATGTTCCGGCCAGGGGGCAGGCTTCGTCAGGATCGTCTAGACGGACGACTAGATCTGCAGCGACGTCGAGGCAACAGGTCCGGTCGGAAGTCTGGGTCCCGGCGGTCGGGCGGCAGGTTGCCGGCCCATCGGTCAGCGCGTCCTCATCCCCTTTCCGAAGATGTCGTTGGGAGGGACAGTCGTCGGCGAGAGAGGAATTGGAGGAAGGTGAACTGGACGTGTATCGTCGCGGTCAGGATGGTCCGGCTGACGGGAACACAGCGCCTGTGCAGCCCGGTGAGTGTATAACTCCATCATTGTCTTATCCAGCGATTTTTATGTCGGGTGTCGGCGGGGGGGCTGCTAGCATTGCATCGGGGGCCGGTAGTGGCGCGGGCGGACGCGACGGAGCGGGTTTGGCAGATTTAGTGGGTTGCTTACGGGAGCTGGTGGGGCGCCTGGATAGGGCCGCGGCGCCGGTAGTAACGGAAGCGTCTCCTGCGGTAGTTTGGGAAGGCCCCAGGGACGTGGGATCGTTGCAGGCGCGTCCTGTGGTGGCGGTTAGAGAGGCGGTCGCGGTGTCGGTACAGACCGAGGCACAGAAGGACGGCGATCGAGTGCGTATGGACGATCGTGCTCGGGGTGAGGTGTATGTTTGTTTTGAGGGTCCGTTGGGGGCGCATTTAAAGCAGGAGGTGCGTGATCGGATCTGGAAAGACGAATATGTTGAAATTTTTTCTCTCTTGCCGCTGGCTAAATTTAATTTGGATAAAAGCAAGCGGGATGAGAGTAAAAAGGACGAGGAGGAACGGCGGCGGTATAGGCTTATCCCGCAGACGTTCGTTAATTGGTCGCAGGCGTTCGCCATATTGGCTAGTGTGATAGGGGAAAAGGCGCCGGAAAATTGTTCGGCGTTGTTTTGCTATTTTGATGCTATTGGGGAGGCTCATAGGGCGTATGGGGGTCAGGCGTGGCTGCGATATGATGAGCAATTCCGTCAGCGGAAGGCGGTTCGGCCGGCGATTCGGTGGGACCAGAAGGATATTGCTCTCTGGTTACGAGTTACGGCTCCGGTTAGGCAGCCCTTTCCCGGGAGCGGTGGCCAGGGAGGCCAGTCTAGTCAGAGTGGACAAAGCGGCGGGGGAAAGGCGGGGTTTTGCTGGCAATTCAATGAAGGCCAGTGCAAGTTCGGGGCCACGTGCAAGTTCAAGCACGTGTGCTCCGAGTGTAATGGTGCATCACACGGGGCGGCAAAATGTCTGCGAAAAAAGAGGTCAGGGAACCAGCACGGGGTTGGTCAAGGGGGTGTCGCCGGTGAGGGTGGAAAGGATGGCCCCTTATCTAAGTGAATATCCGGATAGGGCGGCAGCTAAGTTGCTTTATGAAGGGTTTAGTGTTGGTTTTGTTATTCCTCCGCCTCCTTATGAGGTTCCGGTTACGCGGAGAAATTTAAAATCGGCTTACTTGCATGCGGAAGTCGTGTCGGAAAAGTTGTTAAAAGAAGTTTCGTTGGGGCGCATGTCGGGGCCATTTGGGGAGTCGCCGGTGAAAGATTTAGTTGTGTCCCCTTTGGGTATTGTCCCTAAACGCGAGCCCGGAAAGTTTCGTTTGATTCAACATTTATCGTATCCCAAAGGTTCGTCGGTAAATGACGGGATTGATCACGAGTTGTGTTCCGTAGTTTATACCTCATTCGATAAGGCGGTGGGGTTAGTGCGGGCTGCGGGTCCGGGGGCGCTGCTAGCAAAAACCGACATCGAGGCGGCGTTCAGGTTGTTGCCGGTCCATTCAGAAAGCCAACGGCTGTTGGGTTGTTTTTGGAATGGGGCCTTTTACGTGGATCGGTGCCTTCCGATGGGGTGTTCTCTTTCTTGTGCATACTTCGAGGCGTTTAGTAGCTTCGTGGAGTGGGTAACGAGGGGAGTATCCGGGGTCGATTCGTTGATCCATTACTTAGATGATTTTTTGTGCGTTGGCCCGGGGGGTTCGCCGGTTTGCGGTAACTTGCTTCATGCCCTGCAGAAGGTGGCGAGGGATTTTGGGATCCCTTTGGCGCCGGAAAAAACGGAGGGCCCGGTAGCGACGATTTGTTTCTTGGGAATCGAAATTGACTCGGTGGCAATGGAGTGTCGGCTCCCGGCGGATAAGTTGGGTGCTTTGAGGCTGGAGGTGCGACGGGCTTGTAGAAGGAAGAAAATGTCGCTGAGGGAGCTTCAGTCGCTGCTGGGGAAGTTGAATTTCGCCTGCCGGATTATGCCGATGGGGAGGGTGTTTGGTAGAAGGTTGGCGGCGGCAACGGCGGGAGTGCGGGCGCCGCATCATTTTGTGCGGCTCAAGGAGGAGCACCGAGCTGATCTTCAGGTTTGGGATGACTTCTTGGGCCAGTACAATGGTCGCTCGCTATGGATGGCCCCAGCGCAGGATACGAGTGATCTGAATATTTTCACGGATGCGGCTGGGGCGGGTGGCTTTGGAGCTTACGGGGGAGGTCCGTGGTGCGCAGGTCAATGGCCGGCTAGCTGGGTGTCCAGTGGACTGACGCGGAATCTGGCCCTGCTCGAGCTGTTTCCCATCGTGGTGGCGGCTACCATTTGGGGGGACAGGCTCAGGGATAAGAAGGTCCGTTTTTACTGCGACAACATGGGGGTGGTGCTTGCCATTAATAACATCACGGCGTCCTCTCCTCCGGTAGTTCAATTGTTGCGACATTTAGTGTTGGTGTGTTTGTCGTTGAACGCGTGGGTGGTGGCGGTGCATGTCCCGGGTGTACGGAATTGTATTGCTGATGCTCTTTCTCGCTCGCAGTGGGACCGGTTTCGGCAATTGGCCCCGGGAGCGGAACGTCTCGGTTTGGCTTGTCCGGAGCATCTTTGGGATCTGGTATCGGTCCCGTAGAGCAGCTGTTACAAAGGTCTTTGGCGCGCACGACGTGGAGTGCTTATGCTGCTTGTTGGAGGCAGTGGGAGGAGTGGGTAAGAGAGTTGGGTGACGTCAATACGGATAGAGACAGGTTGGTGGCACTTTTGTATTGGTTAGGGGATGCCTGGGAGTCGGGGTTTTCAGTAGCGAAGGTGAACCGGTTCATATCCGCGGTGGCGTTTGGGCTTAAGTTGAGGGGCTTGCGGGATGTATCCAAGGAATTTCTGGTATCGCAGGCTTTGAAGGGGTTGCGCAAAGGTAGGTTGGAGGCGGATAGTAGAAGGCCGGTGTCGTTTGCTTTGCTTGGCTTGTTGGGCGGTTCATTAGCATCGGTATGTCGTTCTTCAGATGAAATGGATTTGTTTCGGTTGGCTTTTTCGTTGGCGTTCTTCGGAGCATTTAGAATAGGTGAGTTGGTGTCGCCAAGTACTAAACAGGCAGGGGGGCTGAGATCTGGGGAGGTGAGCCTTTTTGCAGATCGGCTGGAGGTGTGGTTGCGTAGATCAAAAACTGACCAATTAGGGAAGGGAAAACTGATAGTTTTGTTCGCTCTCCCGGGGTCGGTCATGTGCCCAGTAGAGTGCATGCGGGGTTTTACGAAAAACAGGGGGTCTCCAGATTTGCCTTTGTTACGTCATGTGGACGGGTCGTTTTTGTCCAGGTTTCAGTTTGGAGCTGTTTTTAAAAAATGTTTGACGGCGGTTGGGGTTGCGGCAGGCTCATATTCATCTCACTCCTTCCGGATTGGCGCAGCAACGGAAGCGGGGCGCTGGGGGTTGGATGATGAGGGGGTGAGGCGTATTGGTCGTTGGGAGTCTAAAAGGTTTAAGTCCTATGTCCGCCCCCATATGTTGTAATTTTGTTGTTTATGCTTGCAAATGTTATATGGTGGTGCCTAACTGTGTTTTCCGTTTCAGATTCGCCTCCTTGTCTGGTGTGGTTGATGGGTCATTCGTACGTGCACTGGGGGGCTTTGAGGGCGGACGTCCGCCCGGATGGTCGCCAGTTGCGCATTCCGCGACAGGATGCGGTTGTGCATTGGCTGGGGTTTAGAGGTATGTCGTGGAACAGGGTGTTGGCGGAATTCCAGACATATGTGCGGCTTGATAGGGTTCCGGAGGTTTTAGTGTTGCACGTGGGTGGGAATGACTTAGGAGTCCGCCCTTTTCGTGAGTTGGTGCGGGATATCAAACATGATTTGTTGTGTTTGTGGGTATCTTATCCCAAGTTGGTGGTAGTGTGGTCGGACATAGTCCCAAGGAAGCATTGGCGGTTAGCTAGATCGGTGGAGAGAGTCAATAAGGCTCGCATAAAAGTTAACCGGGCGGTGTCCCGTTTTGTGGCAAAGAACGGGGGCATTTGCGTGAGGCATAGGGATTTGGAGTCAGGAGTGGGGAATTTCTGGAGAAGTGACGGGGTTCATCTGACCGAGGTTGGCATTGATCTTTGGAGCTTGGCTATAGCAGAAGGCATAGAAAGGGCGGTGGTGGTGTGGAGGAACTCACAGGCTTAAGGTGGTCAAGGCCTGTTTCGCGGTGGCGGGGGGAGTCCTTGAGGCCAGTCAGTACAAAATGGTGGGGGGGTCGCATCGGGGGTATGCGTCCCCCAAAAAAGGTACATGGTTGAAGACTTCATCGGGTGTTATCCCTTTGAAGTGGTCTTCTGGTAGAAGGTATATCACTTGAAGGCTTCATCGGGTGTTATCCCTTTGAAGTGGACTTCTAGTGGTCGGTATATCACTTGAGGGCTTCATCGGGTGTTATCCCCTTGAAGTGGACTTCTAGTGGTTGGAGCCATCTGCAGAGGTGAACGGTGCTTCCGAGCTGGTTTACGGCTGGAGGTAATTAGTGGTTTGCAGATGGCTAATTCGGTGTGTTCTTGAAAGGAACATCTGAAGGGGCTTCAAGGACTTCCTCTGCTCGGGTTAATGTTAACGTTTAATTGTTATTTATGATTCTGACCCATGTTGGGTCATGTGAATTATTAGGAGGAATTCTTTGGTGGATTCCTAACTAGTTATCCGAATGTTTCGGATTTAAATTGTTTTTATAAAACTGTGAAATTAATAAACGGCTGCTGTGGCCATTTCACATCCAACCTCGGTGTCATGTGTCTTTACTAAGTGGGGGTGGGGGGATAGTATGGTCTAAGGTTAACACACGACTCTACATAGGCAGGTCAAGAAGAGGCAGGACGCAGCTGCAGGCTTAAGGGAAGCCGACATGACCGCCCTGGTAGGGAAAGGGTTAATGAGGTGAGGGAGAGGTGAAAGAAGCTAAGGAGGGGCGGGGAGGAGTTAAGGGGGACGGGGGGCCGTCACTGCGCTTCCCGCTGTTTCTCGGCATTGAGCCGGAAGCAGCGGGAGGAGTAACATAGCACAAGCAAGCTCCCACCCTCCCACCCTTGGTTTGTTACTCCTTAGGTCTTATGTACGTCTGTTTAGGAGCGTTGTGATTTAGTTTGTGTGCTTATTTAACTTGTTTTTCTTTTTTCCGGAGTAGGTTCTGTTGTCATGGCAGCTGGCGGGGGGAGTCCTTGAGGCCAGTCAGTACAAAATGGTGGGGGGGTCGCATCGGGGGTATGCGTCCCCCAAAAAAGGTACATGGTTGAAGACTTCATCGGGTGTTATCCCTTTGAAGTGGTCTTCTGGTAGAAGGTATATCACTTGAAGGCTTCATCGGGTGTTATCCCTTTGAAGTGGACTTCTAGTGGTCGGTATATCACTTGAGGGCTTCATCGGGTGTTATCCCCTTGAAGTGGACTTCTAGTGGTTGGAGCCATCTGCAGAGGTGAACGGTGCTTCCGAGCTGGTTTACGGCTGGAGGTAATTAGTGGTTTGCAGATGGCTAATTCGGTGTGTTCTTGAAAGGAACATCTGAAGGGGCTTCAAGGACTTCCTCTGCTCGGGTTAATGTTAACGTTTAATTGTTATTTATGATTCTGACCCATGTTGGGTCATGTGAATTATTAGGAGGAATTCTCTGGTGGATTCCTAACTAGTTATCCGAATGTTTCGGATTTAAATTGTTTTTATAAAACTGTGAAATTAATAAACGGCTGCTGTGGCCATTTCACATCCAACCTCGGTGTCATGTGTCTTTACTAAGTGGGGGTGGGGGGATAGTATGGTCTAAGGTTAACACACGACTCTACATAGGCAGGTCATGGGACTGTCACTTACCATTAGATTTTATTATTTACTTCCTATTACTTCTCTGTTTGGGAGGCTTCCTCCTACCATTGTTCATATATCTCTGTAACAATTTCTACAGTTTGACTTTATTGTATTGCACTGCGTGCAAACTTTTGCAGTTTTGTGAAAATGTTTTATCTGCTCTGTTTAATTTCTAATAAAAAAAATTGATAACGAAAAAAATATATATTGTATTACGGTCTGTAGCCTTTGGGGGGAATATAGTAACCTTTCTACAACAGTTTACTAGCGTAGAAAATTCACAAAAGTCGAAATTTTGAATGGCAAAAAATGGGCGGGGCTTAGCAGAAATGGCCAACAATTTTACAATAATTTACGCCAGTAACTGATGTAAATTATAGCAGAAATCTATATGTATAGTGCGGCCCAGATTTATCTCTGAGGGGCGTAACAAGGCAAAGGTCCGTGCCAGACCCATACCTCCCCCCAATCAGACTGTATGCCCCCCCAATCAGACAATAAAATACATTTTAAAAATGTACTTACCTCACCACTCCGATTCTCCCTCCCGGATTCCCTCAGGCTCTTACAGCAGGCCGCAGCACGTAGAAAGTACTGATGACAGGCCGCAGCATGTAGAAAGTACTGATGACAGGCCGCAGCACGTAGAAAGTACTGATGACAGGCCACGTTGCAGCTAAAAGATGCAACACATTTATTAAGAGTCATTCTTTCGCCTGTTAATAAATGTGTTGCATCTTACTCCAGCAAACTGTTTAATAGGACTGGTGTATGAAACGCCAGTATTAAAGGGGTTTTCCACGTTTTGACAGCTAGAGACCTATCCACTGGATAGGTCATCAGTTTATGATCAGTGCGTGCCCATCACCTGGACCTCGCACCGATCCGCCACTCCAGCTGCCTCCGGGCACCGAACAACTCTGCCGGAAGCAGATGGCTCCGGCCAAAGAATAGAGGCCGAGCTGCAGTTCTGCCGAACGGCCGCTATGCAGTGATCGGAGCCATCTGCTTCCGGCAGTGTTGTCCAGTGCCCGGAGGCAGCTGGACTGGCAGATCGGTGCGGGGTCTGGTGTAGTAACGATTGTTTGCCCCCGTACATTACCGATGATTGCTCCTTGTGACACGCTGTATCGTCGATTGGAGCTGGTTTACACGGTCAGTATCGGGCCGTCTAAAAGGACCTTTACTTCCTCAGACACCAGACTCCAGTCTACAGTCACCACCATAACTAGGCATTGGAACCAACCCTCCCACCTTAGCGGGTAAAGATTAACCTTCTAAAAGGTTCGTACATACACATAAGGGCTAAAGGTGAAAACACAGAGGTGCTCACCATATATCCAGCGTATAACTGTGTCCTCCAAATCTTACGGAGCAGGAGTTGTTCTAGATTCCTGTTTATATCCCAGACACATTCATACCATTTTAGACAATGAATCGACATATCGCAAACTTGTGGCAAAACCAAGCACCGCATGTAGGGAATCTTTAAAAAATCTGCTAGAAGAAGGAATTGCATTAGGAGTATTAGCCAAGAAACAGGCAGAATACTTACTGATAGAATTCCCTATTGTTCCCATATTCCATGGGATGCCAAAAATCCATAACTTTGCATGGTCTTGGGTTATCTGTGTCATAGATGGCTAATACCCCTGCAAACCGGCCTGCTGGTACTACTGTCAGGGGCCTGGCCACAAAAGTAAAATAAAGTGGGCAGCCACCGCTCATCAAGGTTATGATCAGCGGTAATTGGTTTGTAGAAAGGAATGGGACCCATGCAGAGGCCAGAAGCGGCGGCCAGTTCTGCAACTTGGTGAGTGACTCTGTTTTAAACAGTAGATTCAGTTTAATAATTTTTTTTATGTTGCCCCTTCTCTCCCACCTTCCCACTGGTGTCCCTCCCCTTACCCTCCCCAGATGCCGGTCAAGCGTCATATCCACTCTGGCTCAACTCCCGCCTCGGCCACCTCCCGTTCTCTTAGCCTACTCCTCCGCCCGCTCACAGAGCCCCTGACACTTTGTGTCCTGCTCCCCTCCCACGACTTTCCATTGCCACCTCTCCAAATCCCCTAATAATGGGGGACCCAGATGTATTTCCTCAAATGGAATTCCACTGACTGTATGAAGCCCAGAAATTTCTGATGGTGGCCCTACCTGCATAACACATATTCCGGCAATCAAGGCAGTGGAATTCCATTTGAGGAAATATACCAGGTATTCCAAATGTCTACAATAATTTATTTTAATGTCAGTGGAGTATCTGCGCTCACATAATTCTTTCTGCCTTGATAGTTTTATTTTATTGCAGACAGAAGACGCCCTGATGGGGTCAAAATTCTCCCTCTCCATGGACAATTTGTTTATGACCTGGTGGGAGAACAACATTTTTTCAGCCAATAATCCCTTTTACAAGTGGATTGTGTGGGATGGACGCTACATCGACGATCTTTTTTTTTGTTTAGGGGTCGTGATGTGGCGTCTGTACCACCATTTATGAAATACAATAAAACCAATACATTTAATTTACAATGTTACAGGCTCGGCATCCATGGATTCTGTTACCTTCTTCGAGATTACGTTACAGGGGAATTGTAATACAGAAAAGGAAACATTTTGTGAACCCTCTTCGGGCACTACAGTCACCCAGCTCACACCATCTAGGCAATACCTACAAGGGAATTTACAAGATCTAGGATAGCCTGCTCAAATGACAAGACATTTCACAACCAATGTATAAATATTGACCGTGGATTACATTTTACAGGATATTAACAATGGATGTTAACCCCTTAATGACCAGGCCATTTTCCACGTTAATGACCAAGGATTATGTCTTGTTTTTTCACGGTCGCATTCCAAGAGTCGTAACTTTTTTTTTATTCCGTCGACATAGCCGTATAAGGGCTTGTTTTTTGCGGGACGAGTTGTATTTTGTAATTGTACCATTTTTAGATGCTTATAATATATTGATTAACTTTTATCAACTTTATTTTAGGAGAGAATTGAAAATAAGCAGCTATTCCAGCATTGATTTTCACGTTATAAATTTACGCCGTTTACTATGCAGCGTAAATAACAAGTTAACTTTATTCTATGGCTCGGCACGGTTACGGGGATACCAAATATGTAAAGGTTTTATATGTTTTCCTACGTTTGCACAATAAAAAGCCTTTTAGAAAAAAATTACTTGTTTTTGCATCGCCGCATTCCAAGAGACGTAATTATTTTATTTTTCCTTCAATGTGGCCGTATGTGGGCTTGATTTTTGCGGGCCAATGTGTAGTTTTCATTAGTACCATTTTGGAGTACATAGGACTTATAGATTAACTTTTAATTTTTTATGGGGGGAATGGGAGAAAAGAGAGAAATTTGCCGTTGTTTTTTGTGTTTTTTTAACGGTGGTTTAATTAAAGTGTTCATTTTATTGTTCAAGTCGTTACGATCGCGGGGATCACATATATGTGCATGTGTTATTTGTTTTGACACTTACTAAATAAAACCACTTTTTGGGCAGTTTTATTTGATTTTGACTGTATTTTTTTTTTTTTTCCACAAACTTTATTTAACCGATTCACATTTTTTTTTAGTCCCACCAGGGGACTTCACTATGCGATCTGCTGATCGCATATATAATGCTTTGGTATACTTAGTATACCAAAGCAAATATTGCCTGTCAGTGTAAAACTGACAGGCAATCTATTAGGTCATGCCTCTCGCATGGCCTAACAGGCTTTTGCTGAAGGCGGACCTGGGGGTCTTTGTTAGGCCCCCGGCTGCCATGGAAACCCGACGGTGACCCGCGATTTCTTTGTGGGGGCGCCGATGGGGTGACAGCGACATTTAATGGGTTAAACTGCCAGAATCGGAGCGGCTTCGATTCCGGCAGTTGTAGCAGAAGCCAGGCTCTGTATAACGGCCGTGCTCCTGCCGCTGATCACGTGGGTACAGTGTCAGTACCTGTGCGATCACAGGACGGATATATCCGTCCTCCTGCGCGAACTACCTGCTGCAGAGGACGGATATATCTGTCCTTCGGCGTTAAGAGGTTAAGAAGGGCATCAAAACAAAGGACACAAGAATCCATCTTGTTTAATAATAAATACTGAAGCACAAGAGATCAATTACCAGTTTCTTCAGCGGCATAGAGCCAAAAGTTTGGAGAAATTGTGGGTAAAGGCAGCCCTTGGGTCACCTAGAGGATGAGATCTCTTAGTTACATGTTGTCACAAGTCTTTTCTACAGTGTCGCTAACAACAAAACTTGACTTTCCCAAAAAGTTTTTTATTTTTTAAAAAGTACTTACAATACTGATGTGTTTATAAAAATTGTACTAAGCATCATGTCATTTATGCCATTAAATGCAAACAATGTGATCGCGTGTATGTACGGATGTAGCCATCTTTATCGTGACTCGGATAACTTGCTGCAGCGTGATATCACACAACAAAAGTCATTAAAAAGTCATTGAAAAAACACTGCTTCTGTGTATTTAATGCGTTGAAAGTCAAGATAAAGCCGGCTACATCTGTAGGGCGCACGATTAGAAAGTTCAAAACGCGCATTGTAGAACACATTTCAGATACAAAAAACCACTAATGCCTGCAGGTGCAGAAAGGAGGAATAAAGGCAAAAAACGGGTGTTTTCCATGCGCTACTGATCAGTATGGTTATCCACGTAAATCCAAATTCCTCAAGGGTACCAATGTGGTCGGTAATATAAGGATTTTATTGGTACAATATAGAAAATATAAAACACAACTGTTTAACAGCGAACAGTTTCGAAACCGAGCCGGTTTCTTCCTCAGGTAGTATATAAATAGATGGGTGGGGTGCCGGTTAAATAACCGAGTGAAAGGTCAGTTAAAGGCAAGAACTACCGGGTCGGTTACAGAGATAAAAGACCAACCCAAATTACATATCGGAACGTACATATAATCACAACTGATTAAAACAAAGATAACAAATATAAAACATATATATGTATATATATGTCCAATGAAAGACAATTCGTTTCTATACATTATAGTTGGAAAGTGTCTAGTTGTTGCAAACATACTATATAGAACGTAATTGAACGCATACATATATACAAATTTATACACATATATAATGACATTGTCTAAAAATATAATTTAATAGAATATTAAAAACGAAATATTAAAAGGAAAATGTATTTATTTAAAAAGGGGGGAAACTTAAAAAAATGCACTACCGTTTCATTCTGTTTTTCCATTTTGCTATATTCGTAAATGTTCAGCTAAAATCGTTTTTATACAAGTTCTATGTGTGTACATATGTGTATATACCTTTTTATATATGTTCTTTACATAATTATACTGTTTTCGTGGAAATGATAATAATGCCAATTTTATCATTATACTGATCTTGGTGTTACTTTCAGAAGATCGAATTTTATTATTAAAAGGAAACAGGTTTTTTTCTTCCAGTACGATCTTTGCCAGTTCTTGAAGAATTTCCTATATATATTTACTTATAACGAATTTCTTATTTGTTTACATATAAAGGGACTCATCCAGAGTAGATTCGTTTCATTCAATTATGATCTCTGCGATTTCATTCAAACCTTCTGGTTTTAGGGTCTTTAATTTATATATCCAATAGATTTCCCAAGTTCACACACAAAGGGTAGCTCCAAATGTAAAAAAAAGAACTGTTTATGCTGTTCTAGTATACGTACCACAGACAATTTACATCAAACCAAACAAAAAAGGAGTTTCAAATTGAAATGCAGTTAAATTGCCAGTCCAACTACGTTATATACCTTATTGACTGTATCTGTGGTCTCCAATATGTGGGAAGAACCATTCAATTTCTACATTGTCGACTAAATAAACATCGTTCCAACTGCAAGAAAAAATTCCTTCTGCACAGTATCTCCAAACACTGTACTCTGTTTCATAACAATGATTTTACATGTTTTACTATTACACCGATTGAACATATAAATGAAAGCCGAGCGGATAGATACGATTTACTGTGCAGAAAAACACTTCTTAGAATCACATAATGGTAATTTTTAAAGCTTATGGGGAAATGTATTAACCTTTCTACGCCAGTTTTCTAAAAGGGGGATCCCCAAAAGTGGGGGGGGGTGACAGCACCCCAACAAATTTATAATAATTTACACCTGGCGTAAACTATAGTGGAAATCTACTCCTGCTAATAATTGTCAAAAATGTCACTATGTGGAGCGTAGCAAGGTAGAGGCCCATGCCAGGCTCCTCTCCGTCCCCTCTATCGGGCAATTAAATAAAAAATGAATGCTCACCTCAGCACTCCTCTTCTGGTCCCCTCATGTTCTCTCCGCAGCCTGCGGCTCATACAATGCACTGATGACGTTGAGTGCTGTGTCACATATAAAGGACCTGACGCTGCTCGGTGTCAGTGCATTGTATGGGCAGCAGGGAGCCTTAGGGGATCAAGGGGGAAGAAGAGAAGCAGAGAAACGATTATACTTATTTTTTATTTTACATTATGTCCGATGGGTAGGGGGAATGGAAGGAGCATGGTCGCGGTCGCTGCATAACGATTGTGGCGCACGAACGGCCGAAAGATGTGACACATTTAATAACTGTATTTCATCTTACTCCAACTTTCTTTATATTAAGACTGGCATATGAAATGCCATCTTAATAAATTCCCCCCAATGTTTTTATGGCCTTGAAGAAGTGAAGAAACCAAAGACGGGTGGATATCGGAGAAGACACTTCCTGAATAGGGAGGCGTTCTGCAGCTTCATACAAGATTCCCGAAGGCTCTTAATTGGAGGAGTGATCTGTTATATGTTTACTTAAGTGGAATAACACGTAATACACAATGTATATATCAACGACATAGCATAACAGTCATTTTCCTCTCATAATATGCAGTTTGACGACTTTAAGATGGCGATTTGTTTTTAAAATATTGCATATTTAAATATGGTGCTAAACTCCTGTTAAATAAAGATTCAGCTTCTCCCCTACTTGAGTAGCTGCACAGCACCTGCACGAACTTGAGAATTTGCCTCTCTGGTCATGTGATCACAGGTCCTGCACACAAAACACAACAGCACTACACAAACTATCTATGCAGTTTGGTCACTAGATGGCAGCAAAGCCCTAAAATGATATACACATACATGTTTACATAGACGGCATACATGTTTACATAGGCGGCATACATGTTTACATAGGCGGCATACATGTTTACATAGGCGGCATACATGTTTACATCGGCGGCATACATGTTTACATAGGCGGCATACATGTTTACATAGGCGGCATACATGTGTACATAGGCGGCATACATGTTTACATAGGCGGCATACATGTTTACATAGGCGGCATACATGTTTACATCGGCGGCATACATGTTTACATAGGCGGCATACATGTTTACATAGGCGGCATACATGTGTACATAGGCGGCATACATGTTTACATAGGCGGCATACATGTTTACATAGGCGGCATACATGTTTACATAGGCGGCACACATGTTTACATAGGCGGCATACATGTTTACATAGGCGGCATACATGTTTACATAGGCGGCATACCTGTTTACATAGGCGGCATACATGTTTACATAGGCGGCATACATGTTTACATAGGCGGCATACATGTTTACATAGGCGGCATACACGTTTACATAGGCGGCATACATGTTTACATAGGCGGCATACATGTTTACATAGGTGGCATACATGTTTACATAGGCGGCATACATGTTTACATAGGTGGCATACATGTTTACATAGGCAACATACATGTTTACATAGGCGGCATACATGTTTACATAGGTGGCATACATGTTTACATAGGCGGCATACATGTTTACATAGGTGGCATACATGTTTACATAGGCAACATACATGTTTACATAGGCGGCATACATGTTTACATAGGTGGCATACACGTTTACATAGGCGGCATACATGTTTACATAGGCGGTGCACTTGGTGCTAAACTTGTAAATAAAAACACATCAAAAGAAACATAAACACATCAACTATCAATTTGTAATCCATACCCACCTGCGGCTGCTGCTACGCATATCCTCAGCATGACTTGCCTAAGTAGAGTCGTGTGTTATTGAACATTCTACTTATCCTTTCTTTTATCACCCCTACCTCTAAGAAAAGACACGTGACAACCGAGGTTGGATGTGAAATGGCCACAGCAGCCGTTTATTAATTTACATTGTTTATAAAATGCAATTTTGATCCGAAACATTCGGATAACTAATTAGGAATCCAACCAGAGAATTCCTCCTATAATTCACATGACCCAACATGGGTCAGAATCATAAGTAACAATTAACATTAACATTAATCCGAGCAGGGGAAGTCCTTGAAGCCATTTTTAGATATGTTTTACCTCGAGTTTGCCATCTGCAACCACCACCAACAATTTACCTCCAGCCGTGAACCAGCTCGGAGGCACCGCTCACCTCTGCAGATGGCTCCAACCACCAGAAGACCACTTCAAAGGGATAACACCCTATGAAGTCTTCAAACCATGTACCTTTTTTGGGGGACGCATACCCCCGATGCGACCCCCCCACCATTTCGTACTGACCAACCTCAAGGACTCCCCCCGCCAGCCGCTATGACACCTGGACCTGCTCAAAATGGAAAAGAAAACAACACGTTACATAAGCATACGATAAAACAAAACAATCATAGACAAACACACACATAGAACAACACAAGGGACACCACCCCAATAAAGGGCGGGAGGGTGGGAGCTTGTAACTTTGCTTGTTCTTCCTCCCGCTGCTTCCGGCTCAATGCTGGTAACGTCCCCTGACTCCTCCCTACCCCTCTTCCACCTCCCCCTTCTACTCCCTCCTTCTCACAACTTATTTAACCCTTTCCCTACTATGTCTTGTCATGGAGGCTTCCCTCTGAAGCCCTTCGTGCTGCGTCCAGCCTCTTCTTTATGGTCGGACAGTCTGAAGGTGACAGTGGAGAGGATTATTTTCAGACACTTCTACACTGGTTTGGACTGGTTCACTGGTTTCCCAGTTTGATCGGCTGCTTGTCTCATTTGAATTAAGAACCTCTTGAGCTCAGGACAAGGGGCAAATAACAGAAAAAGTCTCTCTCCACCTGCAGCAAAATGGTTTTCCAGTTCCCAGTGTTACCCGTTCCTGCTGCCTGTACCCTGTATCCCGTGCTATCGTCACTTGCTGTGAAAGTCAAGTCGTGTCTTCCCGCTGCATCCGCGGCGTCACCTGCTGTGAAAGTCAAGTCGTGTCCCTGCCACTGTCTACATTGCCTCAGGTACCCGTTCAGAACTATAGACATGGTTTTGTACCTTGTTGGCCAGCTGCTACCCCGCTACGCGGTACGGCCCTGTGGGTCCACGCCCCGCGCCGTGACAATGTAGAAGAATATTTATCACCGCTTAACTGCAGTAACTCTGCTCAATCTTTATTACAACAAGCAATAGACAGACGACAATTACAGAGAGAGAAGAAAACAATGTAATGGTCGGGCACTACAGCGAGGTAGCAGAGTGGAGGGGGTTAGCGGTCAACTACTCAGAAAATGCCTGATATTTTACTTCAACAATCGGCAGAGTTGCTGGATTCTGAATATCAGTGAATGTGGCCAAACATTTAGATTTGTACCGGGGAATTGTAGACTTCCAATGTCTAGGCACAACCTAGTCTGAATAAATGGAGGAGAACCTTCTTCTGGAAAGAAATAGATCTGGAGAGAAAGGAGCGGAGAGGACATGTTCAAAGAGAGAATTTATTGCCACCCAAAATGGTGCGATGTGCCTACAATCCCATCAGATGTCAGTAAGTGGACCTACCATTCCCCCACAGCTCCAACATGTCCCCAAACACTCCATGGGTAAAGCCCACGGAGGACCACCAGGACTCCTGAACCAACATGGATGTCAAAGTTTTTCTCGTTTTGCACAATAAAAACACTTTTTAATTTTTTTACAAAATAATTTGTTTTTGTGACGCTGCATTCGAAGATGAACTGCATAGTTTTTCAACTAATCTGGTCCCCAGGGCAGAAATCTGTCTTTCCATCTGGCACCTCCTGCAGACTCCTTTCAGTCTAGTTTGATTTCTTTTACCTCAGAGTTCCTCTTTTTCCCTTTTTTTAATTTCTTCTCTCCCCCTTTTTTTGAACTATTTCTAACAGGAGCTGTGCAGGATTAGAAAAATATAAAAATATTCTTCCAAAAACAGCACCACACCTATCCACAGGTTGTATCTGGTATTGCAGGTTTGCTCCATTGAAGTGAATGGTAATGAGCTGTAGTACCACACACAACCTATGGACAGGTGTGGTGCTGGTTTTTGGAGAAAGCAGACAAGTTATCTTATCCTGGACAACCCTTTGTCATGGATAGTTCTTGTGCGGAGATGCTCCCTGCATTACCCCTTTTCCTTTATGGCCGCTGATATGTTCTATTCAGCTTCATGGCCTCTGTGGTAAGTACACTGCCAGTCATTAAAGGGTTAACACTTCAGACCACTGTGGGTGACGTCACAATGTATGAGTTGTGCAGTGGTAATAAACTCCTGTAGTAATGATGATGAACGTGCTGATGTCATAAATACAAATGTTTATGACATAAAGAAGATTCCATATTAGAAGGTTTTACTGCCACATTCAGCGCCATATTGGATGGGACTGAGGACCTTGAGCTTGACTTCCCCACCAATACCGACCTGATGTAATTTGGAGGTTCTAGCAGGGAAACCCTTCACCCCAGACCACTTCTTCATCACAGTGATGCCATCCTCTTCATACGGGTTGTCTGTAATAGAGGGGGGTTTCCAGCAGGAGATCCCCCTCTATTAGCCGGAGCGGAGACAGGTGCTACAAGGAGGCATCTGGAGGACCCGTTTCATCCGTGGATCACCCATTCATTTTAATGGGTGCCCAGGAAGAGAGACATCCGCCCCTACCAACCAGATCAGCCGATTTATGTGTTTTATGTCGTTCGTTCGTTGTAATGTCTTTCCTTGAAAATCTGAGAAAACGTACAAATTCTGTTACAAATGATATTTTGGCACCTTCTAAGCCCAGAGGAAGGGCAATCCTCCAGCCATGGTTTCCCTAGAGGTTTCCCCCACAGGGGGTTTTTCCTTTTCTGCGTGCTGGAGGGTGACTCTTCGTGAGTCGGAGGTTTGCCATTTTGGGTTTGGTCATATAATATAATAAAAGTTTTGACCATTTAACACCCAATTATAATGTTTTGTGTCTTTATTTTGCATGACTTGGGGTAAGTCGAGTGATGTATGTGTATGCAAATTACACTTACCTATATATCTGTTCCCCATTCATAACCCACACCTTTCTCTCATGAAGACTCGACTCCGAGGGTTTGGATAAAGTGGCCACAGCAGCCATTTTATTAAGAAATAAATATAAAAGTTAGTTAACTCAATTAACCCTAATTAAATAATATCCATATTATTTATTAACAAAAACAATAATAAATCAATAATGCACGAACCATAAATTATAACCCAAACACGTCAGACACCACTGACAAACAAACATTAACACATAGACTAGGAGAAGTCCTTGGAGCTATCATTAACTTTTTATGTTACCGGCTATCTGCCCCACCATTTTACCCCCAGCAGTAAAAACCCGGCTCAGAGGCACCAATTTTGCTGGCAGATGCCGTAAGGTAACTGCCACCTCTCCCAAGGGATAACACCCTAAGGAAATCACACTATCCAACCACCAGATAGTGTCCTTTCATCTTTAAAACCCAAGGGGATCCATACCCACAATGCACCCCCCCCAATAATTATTTGTCTAACTCCAAGGACTCCCCAGCCACAGCGTACAGGCCTTGACCCCCTCAAGCCTGAGAGTCCCGCCACAACAAAATAGCCCTCTCAATGCCATCCTGCAAGCCCAAGCACCACAAATCTGTTCTCACATCATTCAGGTGACACCATCTGCACTCCAATACGCTCCAACTCCAGCTTCCAAGTCCCAGTGCCGAACACATATGCCACCATTCCGCGCAACACATGCAGACACCGCCCTGTTAACTTTTATCCTTGCTTTGTTGATCCGCTCCACCGACCATGCCAAACGCCAGGATTTTCTAGGCACAATATCCGACCACACCGTGATCAAGTTCGGGTACAACGACCACAGGTGCAACAGATCGTGTTTTATTTCCCGAACCAATTCATGGAACGGGCGGGCCCCAAGATCGTTGCGCACAAGAAATCGTCTAAATAATGAATGATCGAATCCACCCCCGCCACAGATTTGACCACCCATTCCAAAAATTAGCTAAACGCCTCAAAGTACGCACAAGAAATGGAACAACCCATGGGGAGACACCGATCCACATAAAAACCGCCCCCCCCCCCAAAACACCCCAGTAAACGCTGACTATCCGCATGCACCGGCAACAGCCGAAAAGCCGCATCGACATCCGTCTTTGGCCATTAACTCCCCCCTACCATGGAAACGCACCCACTGCACCGCCGCGTCGAATGACGTATACACGACCGAGCAAAGATCCCGATCTATCCCGTCATTAACCAACAAGCCCTTAGGATAAGACAAATGGTGAATCAAACGGTATTTGTTCACCTCCTTTTTCGGGACAACCCCCAGCGGGGAGACGACCAAACATGGGATGGGGAGAGAACTAAAGGGCCCCGCCATGCGCCCCAAATCCACCTCTTTTGCCAACATTCACAAACCCAGGCCCCACATCACATACCCGCTCCCCAACCGCGGAACCCTCCCCTGAAACAGGAGACATAAGTATAGCAGGAAAAGGTAAAGACGGTGAAAACGACTCACCGAGCTGCACAGGCGCTGTGGACCCATCAGCTGGACCGTCCTGTCCACAAAGCTCCCCATCCTCAAGGTCTTCGGCAGATCTGGTCCCCCATCCATGGCAGCATGCACAGGTGTGCTCAACGGCCGGAACCGAGGTGGGGGAGGGGCGGGCTCCCATGCTCTCTCTCTGGCAGCTCGCCGCCCGGAAGTCACCCTCGAAACGGACGACCTAGGCCTGCGGCCCAATGCAGGTCCCTTGCTTCCTCCGTTTCGCCGTGGGGCTCCACCCCCAGCTGGCACATCCCCAGGGGCAGCCGTCCGAACCATGGAACCCGGTGTAGAACTGGCGAGTGGAGGGGTGACCGGAAGTAGAAGCCGCACCCCCCCACACCTCCGATAGACTCCGCCGCGAAGTGGAACCGGCTGCAGTATCAGTGCTGCCAGACGCCCGAGGTGGAGGGTCCCTCACAGGGCTCCCTCTGCGGCGCCGAGTCCGAGGAGCAACGTTGGGGCTCAGCCTTTCTGGAGGACACGAGCGTCGGGGCCCGGCGCGGGGGAGAGACAGCCGAAGGTACCGGAGCGTTGGCCACCGCTGCAGCTTGTTCCTCCAACCAGGCGGGGCTGAATGCAGCAGCCGCCGCCCGCATCTGCTCAATGAACTGCTGCGCTGACATGAGGTAAGATGGCCGCCGGATGGGAGATGCGTGGATGGATGTCTTACTCCGTGCGCTGCTCCCGACCAAAAGACCGGGAATTCAGCGCACTTTCGGCTAACCCTCACCGGATCCCCTCCCTCTCCTAGACCCAACCCCTCCACTAACCCTCTGTAAAGGATCTGCCAGGCACAGCGGGGTTAACTCCCAGAACTAATCAGTCAGCACCTGAGAATACATCCCTGAGACTGACTCCTGCTTCCACCATTCAGGCTGGCAGGCTTAGGAGTGGGAGAGCCTATCGTAACCTGGCCAGACTCAGCTAGCTCCCGCCCTCGGTCTATTTAAGCCTGCACTTCCTGTCCCTCGGTGCTTGTTATTGCTTGTGTTTCCCTCCTTGTGGTTTCCTGGCCCAGCTACAGCTCCTGCTATTTTTGATCCTGCTCCATACAGACCCTGGCTTACCGACTACTCTTCTGCTTTTCGTTTTGTACCTCGCACACTCCTGGCTTGACTCGGCTCGTTCACCACTCTGGTTGCTCACGGTGTTGCCGTGGGCAACGGCCCCTTTTCCTTGCTTGTGTTCCTTGTATGTTTGTCGTGTTTGTCGTGCACTTACTGAGCGCAGGGACCGCCGCCCAGTTGTACCCCGTCGCCTAGGGCGGGTCGTTGCAAGTAGGCAGGGACAGAGTGGCGGGTAGATTAGGGCTCCCTACCCCCTGCCACTACACCCTCACCTTTGGCTGTGACACGATGCTCCCTCCTATCCCCGTCATGTCTGGCCTACCCTCCACTGTGGCAGGGTCCGTCCGGCCTGTGTTTTGTTTGGTTTGGTGATTGGAATTTTGGGACTATCATATATTACAAAATCATAAGGCCGGACATCTACTTCCCACACTGACATAGAATGGAGACAACAAGTGTTGCTGCACACATCCTTACATTAATATATTGTATTACGGTCTGTAGCCTTTGGGGGAAATATATTAACCTTTCTACAACAGTTTACTAGCGTAGAAAATTCACAAAATGCGCAAATGTCAACATTTTTGGGGGCAAAAAATGGGCAGGGCTTAGCAGAAATGCCCAACAATTTTACTACAATTTACGCCAGTAACTGATATAAATTATAGAAGAAATCTATATGTATAGTGCGGCCCAGATTAATCTCTGGGGGGCGTAACAAGGCAAAGGTCCATGCCAGACCCATACGTCCCCCCCAATCAGACTGTTTGCCCCCCAATCAGACAATAAAATACATTTTAAAAATGTACTTACCTCACCACTCCGGCAGTGTTGTCCAGTGCCCGGAGGCAGCTGGACTGGCAGATCGGTGCGGGGTCTGGTGTAGTAACGATTGTTTGCCCCCATACATTACCGATGATTGCTCCTTGTGATACGCTGTATCGTCGTCGATTGGAGCTGGTTTTCATGGTCAGTATCGGGACATCTAAAAGGACCTTTATTTCCTCAGACACCACCATAACTAGGCATTGGAACTAACCCTTCCACCTTAGCGGGTAAAGATTAACCATCTAAAAGGTTCACTATATACACATAAGGGCTAAAGGTAAAAACACAGAGGTGCTCACCATATATCCAGCGTATAACTGTGTCCTCCAAATCTTACGGAGCAGGAGTTGTTCTAGATTCCTGTTTATATCCCAGACACGTTCATACCATTTTAGACAATGAATCTACATATCGCAAACTTGTGGCGAAACCAAGCACCGCATGTAAAGAATCTTTAAAAAATATGCTAGAAGAAGGAATTGCATTAGGAGTATTAGCCAAGAAACAGGCAGAATACTTACTGATAGAATTCCCTATTGTTCCCATATCCCATGGGATGCCAAAAATCCATAACTTTGCATGGTCTTGAAACTTGGGTTATCTGTGTCGTAGTTGGTTAGTACCCCTGCAAACAGGCCTGCCATCAGGGTAGTACCACTGGTACTACTGTCAGGGGCCTGGCCAAATAGTAAAATAAAGTGGGCAGCCGCGGCTCATCAAGGTTATGATCAGCGGTAATTGGTTTGTAGAAAGGAATGGGACCCATGCAGGGGCCAGAAGCAGCGGCCAGCTCTGCAACTTGGTGAGTGACAGTTTTAAAGCAGTAGATTCAGTTTAATAATTTTTTTTTATGTTGCCCCTCTGCTCCCATCTTCCCACCTGTCTCTCTCCCCTTCCCCTTCCCAGACCCCAGTCAAGCGTCATATTCACTCTGGCCCAACTCCCGCCTCGGCCACTTTCCGTTCTCTTAGCCTACTCCTCCGCCTACATCCTGGTATAATAGCTAAAGAAAATTACCTTATGAGGTTTAGAGTTAGTTAGTTAGTTATATGTCGAAATTTTTATCTAATGTTTGCACACCATGACGGTCGGTAGTCATGTAGACCGGACGCTTCCATGATTTGAATACGCTGTGACATGGCACATTGGGTCACGGGAACGTGGTGTAAAGAATCTGCCAGACACAGCTTCTGTGTCGACACCCGTGGTTAATCAGTCTGCACCTGCTCCTAGGTCTGATAGAGTGACGAGATCTGCTATCACAGCCTGGCCAGACGGTTCCAGCTCTCGCCCTCCATCTATTTATACCTTCATTTCCTGCTTGTCTTTGCCTGTGATTCTTTCCTGTTTCCTGGCTCTGCTGCTCCTGCTATTATTATTGACCTTGCTTCATTTTAACCCTGGCTTTACTGAGTACGCTCCTGCTCTGTGTTTGGTACCTCGTACACTCCTGGTTTGACTCAGCTCGTTCACTATGCCTGTTGCTCACGGTGTTGCCATGGGCAACTGCCCCATTTCCCTTAGCTTCTGTGTACCCTTGTCTGTTTGTCTGTCGTGCACATATTGAGCGTAGGGACCGTCGCCCAGTTGTACGCCATCGCCTAGGATGGGCCGTGCAAGTAGGCAGATACTGAGTGGCGGGTAGATTAGGGCTCACCTTTCTGTTTCCCTACCCCGTCATTACATAATCACAGGCCCATATACCTTTTCTACCCTGGTCCCTGACACAACTATGGACCCCCTTGAGACCCTGGCTCAGCAAATGCAGGGCCTCTCCCTACAGGTCCAAGCCCTGGCTCAGAGGGGCAACCAGCGTGATGCTACCTTGGTAGTGCCCCCCATCTCACCTATTGAACCCCACCTCAAGTTGCTTGACCGGTTCTCAGGGGATCGGAAGACTTTTTTCTCCTTTCGGGAGAGTTGTAGGCTCTATTTCCGTCTAAGGCCCCACTCCTCAGGTTCTGAGAACCTGCGAGTGGGTATAATTATGTCCAGGCTCCAGGACGGGCCCCAAGAATGGGCCTTCTCCTTGGCTCCTGACGCCCCTGAACTTTCCTCTGTTGATCATTTTTTTTTCTGCTCTCGGGCTCATATATGACGAGACTGACAAGACTGCCTTTGCTGAGAGTCAGCTGGTGACCTTACGTCAGGGTAAGAGACCCGTTGAGGAGTACTGTTCTGACTTTAGGAAGTGGTGTGTAGCTTCTCAGTAGAATGACCCTGCCTTGAGGTGCCAGTTTAGATTGGGTCTGTCGAACGCCCTGAAAGACCTGTTAGTTAGCTATCCCTCTTCAGACTCTCTAGATCAGGTTATGACTTTAGCGGTACGTCTTGACCGATGTCTCAGGGAACGACGACTTGAATGCTTTTGTGCTTTCTCCTCTGGCTCCCCCATGATGGCACCCGAGGTTCCGTTGCTTCGCTCTTCCACGGAAAACTTGGATGAACCAATGCAACTCGGGGCCTCCTTGTCTCCCCAGCAACGTAGAGAGCTCCGCAGGAAGAATGGTCTCTGCTTCTACTGTGGGTATGACAAACAACTGTCCTAGGCGTAAGAATAAGAAGCCAGAAGAACTTCCGCGCCTAAGTGACCATCGGGGAGGTTACTTGGGCGCACAGGTATTTCCCGTAAATATGAAACCTAATAAGATCTTGCTTCCCTTTCAGGTCTCTTTTGAGAGTAGGTCTGTTACCGGCAGTGCCTTCGTGGATTCAGGGTCTTCTGCTAATATTATGTCTGTGGAATTTGCTATTTCTCTAGCTATGCCATTGATTGATTTGCCTAAACCTGTCCCGGTATTTGGTATCGACTCCACTCCCCTTGCTAATGGTTATTTTACTCAGCATACCCCTGTTTTTGAACTCATTGTTGGCTCCATGCATTTGGAGCAGTGCTCTGTACTGGTAATGCAGGGATTATCGTCCGATTTGGTTTTAGGGCTTCCCTGGTTGCAGATGCATAATCCCACGTTTAACTGGAATACTGGGGATCTTACCAAATGGGGTAATGAATGCATGACGTCATGTTTTTCTGTTAATTTTATTTCTCTCCCTGAGGAGGTGAACACTCTACCTGAGTTTATTCAGGACTTCGCTGATGTTTTTTCTAAAAAGGCCTCATAGAGAATACGATTGCGCAATCGATTTGGTACCAGGAGCTAAGCTCCCTAAGGGTAGGATATTTAATCTCTCCTGTCCCGAACGTGAAGCAATGAAAGAGTATATCCAGGAATGCCTAGCCAAGGGTTACATTCGCCCCTCTACTTCTCCGGTAGGTGCTGGCTTCTTCTTCGTAGGGAAGAAGGATGGCGGTCTTAGGCCACCACCACACCATAACCACATAGTGACTGAATAATACCCCCATACTGTTACTGAATAATACCACCACACCATAAACACATAGTGACTGAATAATACCCCCATACTGTTACTGAATAATACCTCCACACCATAACCACATAGTGACTGAATAATACCCCCATACTGTTACTGAATAATACCACCACACCATAACCACATAGTGACTGAATAATACCCCCATACTGTTACTGAATAATACCACCACACCATGACCACATAGTACCCTTATACTGTTATTGAATAATACCCCCACACCATAACCACATAGTGACTGAATAATACCCCCATACTAATACTGAATAATACCTCCATACTGTTACTGAATACCTCCATACTGTTACTGAATAATACCCCCATACTGTTACTGAATAATACCCCCATACTGTTACTGAGTAATACCACCACAGCATAACCACATAGTGACTAAATAATACCCCCATACTGTTACTGAATAATACCCCCACACCATAACCACATAGTGACTGAATAATACCCCCATACTGATACTGAATAATACCCCCATACTGTTACTGAATAATACCTCCACACCATAACCACATAGTGACTGAATAATACCCCCATACTGTTACTGAATAATACCCCCACACCATAACCACATAGTGACTGAATAATAATATCATACTGTTACTGAATAATACCCCCACACCATAACCACATAGTGACTGAATAATACCATCATACTGTTACTGAATAATACCTCCACACCAGAACCACATAGTGACTGAATAATACCCCCATACTGTTACTGAATAATACCACCACACCATAACCACATAGTGACTGAATAATACCATCATACTGTTACTGAATAATACCTCCACACCAGAACCACATAGTGACTGAATAATACCCCCATACAGTTACTGAATAACACCGCCACACCATAACCACATAGTGACTGAATAATACCCCCATAATGTTACTGAATAATACCCCCACACCATAACCACATAGTGACTGAATAATACCCCCATACTGTTACTGAATAATACCTCCACACCAGAACCACATAGTGACTGAATAATACCCCCATACAGTTACTGAATAACACCGCCACACCATAACCACATAGTGACTGAATAATACCCCCATACTGTTACTGAATAATACCAACACACCATAACCACATAGTGACTGAATAATACCCCCATACTGATACTGAATAACACCGCCACACCATAACCACATAGTGACTGAATAATACCCCCATACTGTTACTGAATAATACCGCCACACCAGAACCACATAGTGACTGAATAATACCCCCATACTGATACTGAATAACACCGCCACACCATAACCACATAGTGACTGAATAATACCCCCATACTGTTACTGAATAATACCTCCACACCAGAACCACATAGTGACTGAATAATACCCCCATACAGTTACTGAATAACACCGCCACACCATAACCACATAGTGACTGAATAATACCCCCATACTGTTACTGAATAATACCTCCATACTGATACTGAATACCTCCATACTGTTACTGAATAATACCCCCATACTGTTACTGAATAATACCACCACACCATAACCACATAGTGACTGAATAACACCCCCGTACTGATACTGAATAATACCACCACACCATAACCACATAGTGACTGAATAATACCCCCATACTGTTACTGAATAATACCCCCACACCATAACCACATAGAGACTGAATAATACCCCCATACTGATACTGAATAATACCTCCATACTGTTACTGAATACCTCCATACTGTTACTGAATAATACCCCCATACTGTTACTGAATAATACCTCCACACCATAACCACATAGTGACTGAATAATACCCCCATACTGTTACTGAATAATACCCCCACACCATAACCACATAGTGACTGAATAATACCCTCATACTGATACTGAATAATACCTCCACACCAGAACCACATAGTGACTGAATAATACCCCCATACAGTTACTGAATAATACCACCACAACATGACCACATAGTGACTGAATAATACCCCCATACTGTTACTGAATAACACCGCCACACCATAACCACATAGTGACTGAATAATACCCCCATACTGATACTGAATAATACCCCCACACCATAACCACATAGTGACTGAATAATACCCCATACTGTTACTGAATAATACCACCACACCATAACCACATAGTGACTGAATAATACCCCCATACTGATACTGAATAATACCACCACACCATAACCACATAGTGACTGAATAATACCCCCATACTGTTACTGAATAATACCACCACACCATAACCATATAGTGACTGAATAATACCCCCATACTGATACTGAATAATACCACCACACCATAACCACATAGTGACTGAATAATACCCCCATACTGATACTGAATAACACCGCCACACCATAACCACATAGTGACTGAATAATACCCCCATACTGTTACTGAATAACACCGCCATACCATAACCACATAGTGACTGAATAATACCCCCATACTGTTACTGAATAATACCGCCACACCATAACCACATAGTGACTGAATAATACCCCCATACTGTTACTGAATAATACCACCACACCATAACCACATAGTGACTGAATAATACCCCCGTACTGATACTGAATAATACCACCACACCATAACCACATAGTGACTGAATAATACCCCCATACTGTTACTGAATAATACCCCCACACCATAACCACATAGTGACTGAATAATACCCCCATACTGATACTGAATAATTCCTCCATACTGTTACTGAATACCTCCATACTGTTACTGAATAATACCCCCATACTGTTACTGAATAATACCCCCATACTGTTATTGAGTAATACCACCACAGCATAACCACATATTGACTGAATAATACCCCCATACTGTTACTGAATAATACCCCCACACCATAACCACATAGTGACTGAATAATACCCCCATACTGATACTGAATAATACCCCCATACTGTTACTGAATAATACCTCCACACCATAACCACATAGTGACTGAATAATACCCCCATACTGTTACTGAATAATACCACCACACCATAACCACATAGAGACTGAATAATACCCCCATACTGTTACTGAATAATACCACCGCACCATAACCACAGTGACTGAATAATAACCCCATACTGATACTGAATAATACCTCCACACCATAACCACATAGTGACTGAATAATATCCCCATACTGTTACTGAATAATACCACCACACCATAACCACATAGTGACTGAATAATACCCCCATACTGTTACTGAATAATACCAACACACCATAACCACATAGTGACTGAATAATACCCCCATACTGATACTGAATAACACCGCCACACCATAACCACATAGTGACTGAATAATACCCCCATACTGTTACTGAATAATACCGCCACACCATAACCACATAGTGACTGAATAATACCCCCATACTGTTACTGAATAATACCACCACACCATAACCACATAGTGACTGAATAATACCCCCATACTGTTACTGAATAATACCACCACACCATAACCACATAGTGACTGAATAATACCCCCATACTGATACTGAATAACACCGCCACACCATAACCACATAGTGACTGAATAATACCCCCGTACTGACACTGAATAATACCACCACACCATAACCACATAGTGACTGAATAATACCCCCATACTGTTACTGAATAATACCCCCACACCATAACCACATAGTGACTGAATAATACCCCCATACTGATACTGAATAATTCCTCCATACTGTTACTGAATACCTCCATACTGTTACTGAATAATACCCCCATACTGTTACTGAATAATACCCCCATACTGTTACTGAGTAATACCACCACAGCATAACCACATAGTGACTGAATAATACCCCCATACTAATACTGAATAACACCGCCACACCATAACCACATAGTGACTGAATAATACCCCCATACTGTTACTGAATAATACCGCCACACCATAACCACATAGTGACTGAATAATACCCCCATACTGTTACTGAATAATACCACCACACCATAACCACATAGTGGCTGAATAATACCCCCATACTGTTACTGAATAATACCACCAAACCATAACCACATAGTGACTGAATAATACCCCCATACTGATACTGAATAACACCGCCACACCATAACCACATAGTGACTGAATAATACCCCCGTACTGATACTGAATAATACCACCACACCATAACCACATAGTGACTGAATAATACCCCCATACTGTTACTGAATAATACCCCCACACCATAACCACATAGTGACTGAATAATACCCCCATACTGATACTGAATAATTCCTCCATACTGTTACTGAATACCTCCATACTGTTACTGAATAATACCCCCATACTGTTACTGAATAATACCCCCATACTGTTACTGAGTAATACCACCACAGCATAACCACATATTGACTGAATAATACCCCCATACTGTTACTGAATAATACCCCCACACCATAACCACATAGTGACTGAATAATACCCCCATACTGATACTGAATAATACCCCCATACTGTTACTGAATAATACCTCCACACCATAACCACATAGTGACTGAATAATACCCCCATACTGTTACTGAATAATACCACCACACCATAACCACATAGAGACTGAATAATACCCCCATACTGTTACTGAATAATACCACCGCACCATAACCACAGTGACTGAATAATAACCCCATACTGATACTGAATAATACCTCCACACCATAACCACATAGTGACTGAATAATACCCCCATACTGTTACTGAATAATACCACCACACCATAACCACATAGTGACTGAATAATACCCCCATACTGTTATTGAATAATACCAACACACCATAACCACATAGTGACTGAATAATACCCCCATACTGATACTGAATAACACTGCCACACCATAACCACATAGTGACTGAATAATACCCCCATACTGTTACTGAATAATACCGCCACACCATAACCACATAGTGACTGAATAATACCCCCATACTGTTACTGAATAATACCACCACACCATAACCACATAGTGACTGAATAATACCCCCATACTGATACTGAATAACACCGCCACACCATAACCACATAGTGACTGAATAATACCCCCATACTGTTACTGAATAATACCACCACACCATAACCACATAGTGACTGAATAATACCCCCATACTGTTACTGAATAATACCACCACACCATAACCACATAGTGACTGAATAATACCCCATACTGTTACTGAATAATACCACCACACCATAACCACATAGTGACTGAATAATACCCCCATACTGATACTGAATAATACCACCACACCATAACCACATAGTGACTGAATAATACCCCCATACTGTTACTGAATAATACCACCACACCATAACCATATAGTGACTGAATAATACCCCCATACTGATACTGAATAATACCACCACACCATAACCACATAGTGACTGAATAATACCCCCATACTGATACTGAATAACACCGCCACACCATAACCACATAGTGACTGAATAATACCCCCATACTGTTACTGAATGATACCACCACACCATAACCACATAGTGACTGAATAATACCCCCATACTGATACTGAATAATACCACCACACCATAACCACATAGTGACTGAATAATACCCCCATACTGTTACTGAATAATACCAACACACCATAACCACATAGTGACTGAATAATACCCCCATACTGATACTGAATAACACCGCCACACCATAACCACATAGTGACTGAATAATACCCCCATACTGTTACTGAATAACACCGCCATACCATAACCACATAGTGACTGAATAATACCCCCATACTGTTACTGAATAATACCGCCACACCATAACCACATAGTGACTGAATAATACCCCCATACTGTTACTGAATAATACCACCACACCATAACCACATAGTGACTGAATAATACCCCCGTACTGATACTGAATAATACCACCACACCATAACCACATAGTGACTGAATAATACCCCCATACTGTTACTGAATAATACCCCCACACCATAACCACATAGTGACTGAATAATACCCCCATACTGATACTGAATAATTCCTCCATACTGTTACTGAATACCTCCATACTGTTACTGAATAATACCCCCATACTGTTACTGAATAATACCCCCATACTGTTATTGAGTAATACCACCACAGCATAACCACATATTGACTGAATAATACCCCCATACTGTTACTGAATAATACCCCCACACCATAACCACATAGTGACTGAATAATACCCCCATACTGATACTGAATAATACCCCCATACTGTTACTGAATAATACCTCCACACCATAACCACATAGTGACTGAATAATACCCCCATACTGTTACTGAATAATACCACCACACCATAACCACATAGAGACTGAATAATACCCCCATACTGTTACTGAATAATACCACCGCACCATAACCACAGTGACTGAATAATAACCCCATACTGATACTGAATAATACCTCCACACCATAACCACATAGTGACTGAATAATATCCCCATACTGTTACTGAATAATACCACCACACCATAACCACATAGTGACTGAATAATACCCCCATACTGTTACTGAATAATACCAACACACCATAACCACATAGTGACTGAATAATACCCCCATACTGATACTGAATAACACCGCCACACCATAACCACATAGTGACTGAATAATACCCCCATACTGTTACTGAATAATACCGCCACACCATAACCACATAGTGACTGAATAATACCCCCATACTGTTACTGAATAATACCACCACACCATAACCACATAGTGACTGAATAATACCCCCATACTGTTACTGAATAATACCACCACACCATAACCACATAGTGACTGAATAATACCCCCATACTGATACTGAATAACACTGCCACACCATAACCACATAGTGACTGAATAATACCCCCGTACTGACACTGAATAATACCACCACACCATAACCACATAGTGACTGAATAATACCCCCATACTGTTACTGAATAATACCCCCACACCATAACCACATAGTGACTGAATAATACCCCCATACTGATACTGAATAATTCCTCCATACTGTTACTGAATACCTCCATACTGTTACTGAATAATACCCCCATACTGTTACTGAATAATACCCCCATACTGTTACTGAGTAATACCACCACAGCATAACCACATAGTGACTGAATAATACCCCCATACTAATACTGAATAACACCGCCACACCATAACCACATAGTGACTGAATAATACCCCCATACTGTTACTGAATAATACCGCCACACCATAACCACATAGTGACTGAATAATACCCCCATACTGTTACTGAATAATACCACCACACCATAACCACATAGTGACTGAATAATACCCCCATACTGTTACTGAATAATACCACCAAACCATAACCACATAGTGACTGAATAATACCCCCATACTGATACTGAATAACACCGCCACACCATAACCACATAGTGACTGAATAATACCCCCGTACTGATACTGAATAATACCACCACACCATAACCACATAGTGACTGAATAATACCCCCATACTGTTACTGAATAATACCCCCACACCATAACCACATAGTGACTGAATAATACCCCCATACTGATACTGAATAATTCCTCCATACTGTTACTGAATACCTCCATACTGTTACTGAATAATACCCCCATACTGTTACTGAATAATACCCCCATACTGTTACTGAGTAATACCACCACAGCATAACCACATATTGACTGAATAATACCCCCATACTGTTACTGAATAATACCCCCACACCATAACCACATAGTGACTGAATAATACCCCCATACTGATACTGAATAATACCCCCATACTGTTACTGAATAATACCTCCACACCATAACCACATAGTGACTGAATAATACCCCCATACTGTTACTGAATAATACCACCACACCATAACCACATAGAGACTGAATAATACCCCCATACTGTTACTGAATAATACCACCGCACCATAACCACAGTGACTGAATAATAACCCCATACTGATACTGAATAATACCTCCACACCATAACCACATAGTGACTGAATAATACCCCCATACTGTTACTGAATAATACCACCACACCATAACCACATAGTGACTGAATAATACCCCCATACTGTTATTGAATAATACCAACACACCATAACCACATAGTGACTGAATAATACCCCCATACTGATACTGAATAACACTGCCACACCATAACCACATAGTGACTGAATAATACCCCCATACTGTTACTGAATAATACCGCCACACCATAACCACATAGTGACTGAATAATACCCCCATACTGTTACTGAATAATACCACCACACCATAACCACATAGTGACTGAATAATACCCCCATACTGATACTGAATAACACCGCCACACCATAACCACATAGTGACTGAATAATACCCCCATACTGTTACTGAATAATACCACCACACCATAACCACATAGTGACTGAATAATACCCCCATACTGTTACTGAATAATACCACCACACCATAACCACATAGTGACTGAATAATACCCCCGTACTGATACTGAATAATACCACCACACCATAACCACATAGTGACTGAATAATACCCCCATACTGTTACTGAATAATACCCCCACACCATAACCACATAGTGACTGAATAATACCCCCATACTGTTACTGAATAGCACCGCCACACCATAACCACATAGTGACTGAATAATACCCCCATACTGATACTGAATAACACCGCCACACCATAACCACATAGTGACTGAATAATACCTCCATACTGTTACTGAATAATACCCCCATACTGTTACTGAATAATACCCTCATACTGTTACTGAATAATACCCCCACACCATAACCACATAGTGACTGAATAATACCCCCATACTGATACTGAATAATACCTCCATACTGTTACTGAATACCTCCATACTGTTACTGAATAATACCCCCATACTGTTACTGAATAATACCCCCATACTGTTACTTAATAATACCCCCATACTGTTACTGAATAATACCTCCACACCATAACCACATAGTGACTGAATAATACCCCCATACTGTTACTGAATAATACCCCCACACCATAACCACATAGTGACTGAATAATAATATCATACTGTTACTGAATAATACCACCACACCATAACCACATAGTGACTGAATAATAATATCATACTGTTACTGAATAATACCACCACACCATAACCACATAGTGACTGAATAATAATATCATACTGTTACTGAATAATACCTCCACACCATAACCACATAGTGACTGAATAATACCACCATACTGTTACTGAATAATACCACCACACCATAACCACATAGTGACTGAATAATAATATCATACTGTTACTGAATAATACCACCACACCATAACCACATAGTGACTGAATAATACCTCCATACTGTTACTGACTAATACCACCACACCATAACCACATAGTGACTGAATAATACCATCACACTGTTACTGAATAATACCGCCACACCATAACCACATAGTGACTGAATAATACCCCCATACTGTTACTGAATAATACCACCACACCATAACCACATAGTGAATGAATAATACCTCCATACTGTTACTGACTAATACCTCCACACCATAACCACATAGTGACTGAATAATACCCCCATACTGTTACTGACTAATACCTCCACACCATAACCACATAGTGACTGAATAATACCCCCATACTGTTACTGAATAATACCACCACACCATAACCACATAGTGACTGAATAATAATATCATACTGTTACTGAATAATACCACCACACCATAACCACATAGTGACTGAATAATACCTCCATACTGTTACTGACTAATACCACCACACCATAACCACATAGTGACTGAATAATACCCCCATACTGTTACTGACTAATACCTCCACACCATAACCACATAGTGACTGAATAATACCCCCATACTGTTACTGAATAATACCACCACACCATAACCACATAGTGACTGAATAATAATATCATACTGTTACTGAATAATACCACCACACCATAACCACATAGTGACTGAATAATACCCCCATACTGATACTGAATAACACCGCCACACCATAACCACATAGTGACTGAATAATACCCCCATACTGTTACTGAATAATACCACCACACCATAACCACATAGTGACTGAATAATACCCCCATACTGTTACTGAATAATACCACCACACCATAACCACATAGTGACTGAATAATACCCCCATACTGTTACTGAATAATACCCCCACACCATAACCACATAGTGACTGAATAATACCCCCATACTGTTACTGAATAATACCTCCACACCATAACCACATAGTAACTGAATAATACCCCCATACTGTTACTGAATAATACCACCACACCATAACCACATAGTGACTGAATAATACCTCCATACTGTTACTGACTAATACCTCCACACCATAACCACATAGTGACTGAATAATACCCCCATACTGTTACTGACTAATACCTCCACACCATAACCACATAGTGACTGAATAATACCCCCATACTGTTACTGAATAATACCGCCACACCATAACCACATAGTGACTGAATAATACCATCATACTGTTACTGAATAATACCACAACACCATAACCACATAGTGACTGAATAATACCCCCATACTGTTACTGAATAGTACCCCCACACCAGAACCACATAGTGACTGAATAATACCCCCATACAGTTACTGAATAACACCGCCACACCATAACCACATAGTGACTGAATAATAATATCATACTGTTACTGAATAATACCACCACACCATAACCACATAGTGACGGAATAATACCTCCATACTGTTACTGACTAATACCACCACACCATAACCACATAGTGACTGAATAATACCCCCATACTGTTACTGACTAATACCTCCACACCATAACCACATAGTGACTGAATAATACCCCCATACTGTTACTGAATAATACCACCACACCATAACCACATAGTGACTGAATAATAATATCATACTGTTACTGAATAATACCACCACACCATAACCACATAGTGACTGAATAATACCCCCATACTGTTTCTGAATAATACCACCACATCATAACCACATAGTGACTGAATAATAGCCCCATACTGTTACTGAATAATACCCCCATACTGTTACTGAATAATACCCCCACACCATAACCACATAGTGACTGAATAATACCCCCATACTGTTACTGAATAATACCTCCACACCATAACCACATAGTGACTGAATAATACCCCCATACTGTTACTGAATAATACCACCACACCATAACCATATAGTGACTGAATAATACCCCCATACTGTTACTGAATAATACCTCCACACCATAAACACATAGTGACTGAATACTACCTCCATACTGATACTGAATAATACCCCCACACCATAACCACATAGTGACTGAATAATACCCCCGTACTGATACTGAATAATACCACCACACCATAAACACATAGTGACTGAATAATACCCTCATACTGATACTGAATAATACCCCCATACTGTTACTGAATAATACCTCCACACCATAACCACATAGTGACTGAATAATACCCCCGTACTGATACTGAATAATACCACCACACCATAAACACATAGTGACTGAATAATACCCTCATACTGATACTGAATAATACCCCCATACTGTTACTGAATAATACCTCCACACCATAACCACATAGTGACTGAATAATACCCCCGTACTGATACTGAATAATACCCCCACACCATAACCACATAGTGACTGAATAATACCACCATACTGTTACTGAATAATACCCCCACACCATAACCACATAGTGACTGAATAATACCATCACACTGTTACTGAATAATACCCCCACACCATAACCACATAGTGACTGAATAATACCCCCGTACTGTTACTGAATAATACCCCCACACCATAACCACATAGTGACTGAATAATACCACATACTGTTACTGAATAATACCTCCACACCAGAACCACATAGTGACTGAATAATACCCCCGTACTGTTACTGAATAATACCCCCACACCATAACCACATAGTGACTGAATAATACCCCCATACTGATACTGAATATGATAGGATTAGATAGAGTAGCTCAGCAGACAGTATCACACATAATGGGATTAGATACAGTGGCTCAGCAGACAGTATCACACATGATATGATTAGATACAGTGGCTCAGCAGACAGTATCACACATTATAGGATTAGATACTGTGGCCCAGCAGACAGTATCACACATGATAGGATTAGATACAATGGCTCAGCAGACAGAATTACACATAATAGGATTAGAGATAGGGCCCAGCAGACAGTATCACACATGATGGGATTAGATATAAGGCCCAGCAGAGTATCACACATGATGGGATTAGATACACAGCTCAGCAGACAGTATTACACATGATAGGATTAAATACAAAGGCTCAGCTGACAGTATCACACATGATAGGTTTAGATACAGTGGCTCAGCAGACAGTATCACACATGATAGGATTAGATATAAGGCCCAGCAGAGTTTCACACATGTTGGGATTAGATACACAGCTCAGCAGACAGTATCACACATGATGAGATTAGATACAGTAGCTGAGCAGACAGTATCACACATGATAGGATTAGATACACAGCTCAGCAGACAGTATCACACATGATAGGATTAGATACAGTGGCTCAGTAGACAGTATCACACATGATAGGATTAGATAGAGTAGCTTAGCAGACAGTATCACACATAATGGGATTAGATACAGTGGCTCAGCAGACAGTATCACACATGATAGGATTAGATACTGTGGCCCAGCAGACAGTATCACACATAATAGGATTAGATACAATGGCTCAGCAGACAGTATCACACATGATAGGATTAGATACAGGGCTCAGCAGACATTATCACACATGATAGGATAAGATACACAGCTCAGCAGACAGTATCACACATGATGAGATTAGATACAGTAGCTGAGCAGACAGTATCACACATGATAGGATTAGATACACAGCTCAGCAGACAGTATCACACATGATAGGATTAGATACAGTGGCTCAGTAGACAGTATCACACATGATAGGATTAGATAGAGTAGCTTAGCAGACAGTATCACACATAATGGGATTAGATACAGTGGCTCAGCAGACAGTATCACACATGATAGGATTAGATACTGTGGCCCAGCAGACAGTATCACACATAATAGGATTAGATACAATGGCTCAGCAGACAGTATCACACATGATAGGATTAGATACAGGGCTCAGCAGACAGTATCACACATGATAGGATAAGATACACAGCTCAGCAGACAGTATCACACATGATGAGATTAGATACAGTAGCTGAGCAGACAGTATCACACATGATAGGATTAGATACACAGCTCAGCAGACAGTATCACACATGATAGGATTAGATACAGTGGCCCAGCAGACAGTATCACACATGATAGGATTAGATAGAGTAGCTCAGCAGACAGTATCACACATAATGGGATTAGATACAGTGGCTCAGCAGACAGTATCACACATGATAGGATTAGATACAGTGGCTCAGCAGATAGTATCACACATGATAGGATTAGATACTGTGGCCCAGCAGACAGTATCACACATGATAGGATTAGATACAATGGTTCAGCAGACAGTATTACACATAATAGGATTAGAGATAGGGCCCAGCAGACAGTATCACACATGATGGGATTAGATATAAGGCCCAGCAGAGTTTCACACATGATGGGATTAGATGCACAGCTCAGCAGACAGTATTACACATGATAGGATTAGATACAACGGCTCAGCTGACAGTATCACACATGATAGGTTTAGATACAGTGGCTCAGCAGACATTATCACACATGATAGGATTAGATATAAGGCCCAGCAGAGTTTCACACATGTTGGGATTAGATACACAGCTCAGCAGACAGTATCACACATGATGAGATTAGATACAGTAGCTGAGCAGACAGTATCACACATGATAGGATTAGATACACAGCTCAGCAGACAGTATCACACATGATAGGATTAGATACAGTGGCTCAGTAGACAGTATCACACATGATAGGATTAGATAGAGTAGCTTAGCAGACAGTATCACACATAATGGGATTAGATACAGTGGCTCAGCAGACAGTATCACACATGATAGGATTAGATACTGTGGCCCAGCAGACAGTATCACACATGATAGGATTAGATACAATGGCTCAGCAGACAGTATTACACATGATAGGATTAGATACACAGCTCAGCAGACAGTATCACACATGATAGGATTAGATACAGTGGCTCAGCAGACAGTATCACACATGATAGGATTAGATACAGCAGCTCAGCAGACAGTATCACACATGATAGAATTAGATACAGCGGCTCAGCAGACAGTATCACACATGATAGGATAAGGGTATGTGCACACGGTAGCAGGCTTTTACGTCTGAAATGACAGACTGTTTTCAAGGAGAAAACAGCTGCCTCGTTTCAGCCATAATTGCTCCTCCTCGCATTTTGCAAGGCTTCTCTGACAGCCGTAAATTTTGAGCTGTGCTTCATTAACTTCAATGAAGAACGGCTCAAATTACATCTGAAAGAAGTGTCCTGCACTTCTTTTGACGAGGCTGTATTTTTATGCGTCGTCGTTTGACAGCTGTCAAACGATGATGCGTAAATGACAGGTTGTCTGCACAGTACGTCGGCAAACCAATTCAAATGAATGGGCAGATGTTTGCCGACGTATTGTAGCCCTATTTTCAGACGTAAAACGAGCAATAATACGCCTCGTTAACGTCTGAAAATAGGTCGTGTGAACCCAGCCTTAGATACTGTGGCTGAGAAGACAGTATCACACATGATAGGATTAGATACAGTGGCTCAACAGACAATATCACACATGATTGGATTAGATACATGGCCCTGCACGCTGACATTGCGGCTCCAGCGCTGGACCCAGGAAAGGTAAGAATAATAATTGTTTTGCTTTTTTATGTGTTACTAATTATTTTTGTGTATTTGTGTTTTTTTACAAGTTCGGTTGTTGGACTACGTCGGATTCGAGGACAACTTCAATGACAGCGTTTTTTTATTCTCAATAAAATGGTTAATGGGGGTTGTGTTTTTTTGTTTCAATAAAATATTTTTTCTATGTGCTTGTACTTTTTTAAACTTTATTATTACCGCCTTAGTAATGGCCGCTGGATGATTGACAACCTCCATTACTAAGGCGGGGCTTAATGTTAGCAGGTGCAGAGGCTAACACTAACCCCCATTATTAGCCCGGTACCCACCGCCACCAGGGGAGCTGGGAAGAGCCGGGTACGAACCAGTACCCGACAATCTGCAGTGACGGTCAGACACCGGGGCGGCCGCAGGATGGTAGTATTAGGCTGGGGAAGGCCAAAAACAGTGGCCCCTACCACCCTGGTAATGCTGCCTGCCGCTGCTGTGTTGCATTTGGCTGGTTATGAAAATTAGGGGGGGACCCCACATCGTTCTTTCCAATTATTTTGTATTTTTTTTTTTTAAATGACATGGGGTCCCCCCCCATTTTTCATAACCAGCTAGATACAATAAAGCAGCAGCAACCTAGCATTACCAGGGTAATAAGGCCACTGTATAAGACCTTCCCCAGCCTGTGGCCGCCCCATTGCCCGACCATCACTACAGATGGTCAAGTACTGGATCGTATCCGGATCTTCCCAGCACCCCTGGTGATTGGTGGGTACCGGGGTAATAAAGGGGGTTAGTGTTAGCCTCTGCACCGGCTAACACTAAGGCCCGCCTTAGCAATGGACGCGGTCATTCAGCCGGCAGCCATTACGAAGGCGGTAGTAATAAAGTTTAAAAAAAAACACAAAGACATAGAAAAAATATTTTATTGAAATAAAAATAAATCACACAACCATCATTAACCTTTTTTTTGATAATAAAAAAAGCCGTCATCGAAGTAGTCCTGGAATCTAAAATCTTGTGTAAGAAAACACACAAAAAATGATTAGTAACACATGTGTTAGGCTTAGATACAGGGCCCATGTGTGTCACTGTCTGTGGGATCCTGTATCTAAGCCTACCACAAGGTAGGCTTAGATACAGGGTCAAGCAGACAGTAATCTTATACAGTAATACAGGGCCCATCAGACAGGATCACACATGGGCCATGTATCTAAGCCTACAATGTGATTGGCTTAGATACAGAGCCCAGCAGACAGCATCACACAATCTGTGATCCTGTCTCATGGGCCCTCTAAGCCTGCTAAATTGTAGGCTTAAAGGACTTGTCCAGTCCCTAAACATTGATGGCCATCAATAGCTGATGTGTCAGGGTTTGTCTCCCGGGACCCGCCAATCAGCTGTTTTGAAGGGGCCGCAGCACTCGTACGAGAGCTGCTTCCCCTTCATTTCCCTTACTCGCTCACACTGTGAATCGCCGACACAGATTCACTGTGTGACCTGAATCAAGTGACCGTAATGAAGGGGAAGCAGCTCTCGTACGAACACTGCGGCCCCTTCAAAACAGTTGATTGGCGGATCCCGGGTGTCGGACCCCGCCAATCAGCTTCAGCAGACAGGGATATTAATCTTACCCTCCTCTTCAGCCGCAGCGGAAGCTCTGTCATAACTCTATCCAGGATCACGATGTTTTGCGCGGCGCATAGCGCTGTGACGTCAGGACCTCCACTGCGCTCCGGAACCAAGAGGGTAAGTACTGTCAGTTATTATAGTAACAGGGGCCCGCGGCCCGAGTTACTATATTAACTTTTTATTGATGTGGTGCGGGGGGCTGCGGGCCCCCCTGGCTTCAGGGCCCGGTTGCAATTGCGACCTCTATAGCTACGCCACTGCCTATAATGTTGCAACATACACTACGCACAATACTGCTACACAGTCTACACACACAATACCAGTATATACACTATATACTCTACACATCAGTCTTCCCACTATTTACACAAAAGCACAGCAAAAACAGTTTCAAAATTATTGCTGCAAAACTACAATGTGTGAATGTCCTTACAGTATCATATGGACACAAGAATCATATATATCCAAATACACCCAGATTATATATATATATATATATATATATACATATATATATATATATATATATATATACACACACACATACACACACACACACACACACACACTCATTTACACACTCATACACACACTTACCTTCTATGTAGGATCTCTATTGCAGACAGTCTCATATATAGACGAGAATCATATATATATATATATATATATATATACACACACACACACAAACATTTACACACTCATACACACACTCTTGAAGCAGCAGGGGCTTTACAACATGCCCCATCCCAGGACAGCAGATATAACAGGCTGCAGAAGTAGCTGGTCTGTTAGAAGAATAGGGGGACACAGCACACGAGAGGAGGGGGGCAGAGGAGAGGGAAGCAAGGGGACACAGGAGAGTGACACAGGAGAGGAGGAGGGCACAGGAGAGGGAAGCAAGGGGACACAGGGGAGGACTAGACACGGAGCTTCCTCTCTGCAGACGCTGAGGCTGTGAACTCTCCCCTCCCCCTCTTCTCTGCCCCGACTGCTTCAGACGAAAGGGAGAGAGAGGGAGAGGACGTAGCTTGTATTCACAGAAGTCCACCGCTCACCTCATGCATCTCGTAACTTGCTTGAGGAGAGGATAGCTCCTCCTGCAGACCTGCTCCTCTCTGGTGGCGCGTGCTGCATACAGCGTCAGAGAGGAGCAGGAGTGTTCTCACAGACAGCCACGTCTGCTAAGTTAAATAATCCCCTTCCCCCGGTCCAGTCTGTCTTTGGCTCAAAATGCCGCCCCCCACTTTCAGCTAGGCTGCGCCGCCTGAGGCTGTCGGCTCACCTCGCCTCATGGTAGGTGCGGCACTGTGTGTAATGCTCCCGCGGTCTTCCAGAATTTCATAAATTAGATTTTAAGAGACTACCTGGGGTATTTCTTGTAGTGTACCTTGATGACATACTTGTGTTTTCCAAGGACTGTTCCTCCCACATTGAGCATGTCAGGAAGGTGCTCCAGGCCCTTCGAGAAAACAAACTCTTTGCTAAAACCGAAAAATGTGTGTTTTGGGTGCAGGAGATACAATTTTTGGGTCAAATCCTCACTCCTAATGAATTCCGCATGGACCCTGCCAAGGTTCAGGCTGTGGCTGAATGGGTCCAACCTGCCTCCCTGAAGGCGTTACAGTGCTTCCTGGGGTTTGCTAATTATTACAGGATATTTATTGCTAACTTCTCGGTCATCGCTAAGCCTCTTACGGATCTTACTCGCAAAGGTGCTGATCTCCTCCACTGGCCTCCGGAGGCGGTCCAGGCTTTTGAGGTCCTTAAGAAGAGCTTTATGTCGGCCCCAGTGCTGATTCAGCCTAACCAAATAGAGCCATTCATCGTGGAAGTTGACGCCTCCGAGGTGGGAGTGGGTGTTGTCTTGTCCCAGGGTACCAGGTCCCTCACCCATCTCCGTCCCTGTGCCTACTTCTCCAGGAAGTTCTCGCCCACTGAGAGTAAGTATGACATTGGCAACCGCAAACTCTTAGCCATTAAATGGGCATTTGAAGAGTGGCGCCACTTCCTGGAGGGGGCTAGGCACCATGTAACGGTCCTTACCGACCACAAGAAGCTGGTTTTCCTAGAATCTGCCCGGAGGCTAAACCCGACACAAGCTCGATGGGCGTTGTTTTTTACTAGATTCAACTTTTTGGTCACCTATAGGGCTGGGTCTAAAAATATTAAAGATGATGCTCTGTCGCGTAGCTTCATGGCCAGCCCTCCTTCGGAGGAAGATCCTGCTTGTGTTTTGCCCCCAGGTATAATCATTTCCTCTGTTGATTCTGACTTAGTCTCCGAAATTGCGGCTGATCAAGGTTCAGCTCCCGGGAACCTTCCTGAGAACAAGCTGTTTGTTCCCCTGCAATTCCGGCTAAGGGTACTCAGGGAAAATCATGACTCTGCACTATTTGGGCATCCAGGCATCCTGGGTACCAAGCACCTCATTGCTAGAAACTATTGGTGGCCTGGGTTGCCTAAAGACGTTAAGGCATACGTCGCCGCTTTTGAAATTTGTGCTAAGTCCAAGACTCCCAGGTCCCGACCAGCGGGCTTACTATGCTCTTTGCCCATTCCCCAGAGACCTTGGACCCATATCTCCATGGATTTTATCACCGATCTGCCTCCATCTCAAGGCAAGTCGGTGGTGTGGGTTGTAGTAGACCGCTTCAGTAAGATGTGCCACTTTGTGCCCCTCAAGAAACTACCCAACGCCAAGACGTTAGCTACCTTGTTTGTCAAAAACATCCTGCGTCTCCATGGGGTTCCTGTCAATATTCTTTCTGACAGAGGGGTCCAATTTGTTTCATTGTTTTGGAGAGCTTTCTGTAAAAAGTTGGAGATTGATCTGTCCTTCTCCTCGGCCTTCCATCCTGAAACGAATGGCTAGAGATGAGCGAACTTATGAAAAGTTCGGTTCGGCTAGTTCGCCGAATTTCACAAAAAAGCTTGATTCGGACCGAACTAGTTCGGACCGAACCTGTAATTTCCGTGCGCCGAGCATGGTACTGTCCAGGGTGCTGATAGAGTTAATGGGCTGCACTAACTCTTTCAGCAACCTTCACAGTACATGCTCGGCGCGCGGAAAATACAATTTTAATGTAATTAAAAAAAAAAAAAAATACGTTCATGCTTACATTCCTCCTGTCCGGCCTCCAGCGATGACGTTTCATCCATGTCGCCGCTGCAGCCAATCACAGGCTGTAGTGGCGGTCACGCACGTCAGGATGACGTCAGAAGGCCGGCCTCAAGGGATGACGCTTCATCCCACGTGACCGCCTCTGCAGCCAATCACAGGCTGCAGCGGCCTCTGCAGCCAATCACACGCTCCTCTCCTGAAATACTCTGTGCTGCGCTGCCTTAAAATCTGTGGACAGGTCAGGATCCTGTTTCTTTTAAATGCTGCTGGGGAACACGCTTGATCCACTATATAAGGCTGCGCTACAGTGCAGCATTTAAAAGAAACAGGATCCTGACCTGTCCATAGAGTTTAAGGCAGCACAGAGTATTTCAGGAGATGAGCGTGCAGATTTAGTGCTGCTTTGAACTCTGCTCTTACCATTACGTAGCTCTCAGTCTGTTACCTCTCCTCCACTCCTGTCCTCTATAACACCTTCATATGATTGGCAAGTCACCACGTAATGGTAAAAGCAGAGTTCACAGCAGCACAGAGTATTTCAGGAGATGAGCGTGCGGATCTTGTTCGGGTGGTGACTTGCCAATCATGTGAAGGTGTTATTGAGGACAGGAGTGGAGGAGAGGTAACAGACTGAGCTACGTAATGGTAAGAGCAGAGTTCACAGCAGCACAGAGTATTTCAGGAGAGGAGCATGCAGATTCTGTGCTGCTGTGAACTCTGCTCTTACCATTATGTAGCTCTCAGTCTGTTACCTCTCCTCCACTCCTGTCCTCAATAACACCTTCACATGATTGGCAAGTCACCACCCCGCAAAAGATCTGCACGCTCAACTCCTGAAATACTCTGTGCTGCTGTGAACTCTGCTCTTACCATTACGTGGTGACTTGCCAATCATGAAGGTGTTATAGAGGACAGGAGTGGAGGAGAGGTAACAGACTGAGAGCTACGTAATGGTAAGAGCAGAGTTGACAGCAGCACTAAATCTGCACGCTCATCTCCTGAAATACTCTGTGCTGCCTTAAACTCTGTGGACAGGTCAGGATCCTGTTTCTTTTAAATGCTGCACTGTAGCGCAGCCTTATATAGTGGATTGAGCGGGTTCCCTAGCAGCATTTAAAAGAAACAGGATCCTGACCTGTCCACAGAGTTTAAGGCAGCACAGATTATTTCAGGAGATGAGCACGGCCGGCCACGGGCAGCCGGTCGTTTTTCCGAGCCCTACTCCCATTATAAATTATAGGAGCACGGCCCGTAAAATAAAAAAATAGAACATGTTCTATCTTTTTAACGGCACGGGCACCTTCCCGTGCGAAAACGGGAAGGTACCCGTGGCTAACAGAAGTCTTAGGGCCCGCTATTTCGGGTCGTAATTACGACCCGTAATAACGGGTGTTTTTACGGTCGTGTGCATGAGGCCCCGTAATGATGGGTGGCTACATGTGTGCACCCGTCATTACGGCAGCGTTGCTAGGCGACGTCAGTAAATAGTCACTGTCCAGGGTGCTGAAAGAGTTAACTGATCGGCAGTAACTGTTTCAGCACCCTGGACAGTGACTACCGATCACAATATAGAGTAACCTGTAAAAAAAAAAGACGTTCATACTTACCGAGAACTTTCTGCTTCCTCCAGTCCGGTCTCCTGGCCGTTGCCTTGGTGACGCGTCCCTCTCGACATCCGGCCCGACATTCCTGGGTGACGTCACAGCCCATGTGACCGCTGCAGCCAATCACAGGCTGCAGAGGCCTCTACAGCCAATCACAGGCTGCAGAGGCTTCTGCAGCCAATCACAGGCTGCCGCGTCAGAAAAGAAGGTCGGACTGGAGGAAGTAGAGCGACTCGTCACCAAGACAACGACCGGGTACGTAGAAAATGCTTTTTATTTTATTTTTAATCAGCAGCCTCTTTTCTTTATCAGTGATTGATAGAGACAAGTGGCTGCCGATTTGTATAATATTTTTGACCGGGTTCGGTCAAAACGGGTTCGGCCGAACCCGGTGAAGTTCGGATTCGCTACGAACCAAACTTTTCCGGATGTTCGGACCGATACCGGGTTCGGTTGTCCCGTTTCGCTTATCTCTAATAATGGCCAAATCGAGTCTCTAGAACAATATTTAAGGTGTTTTATCTCTGACTGTCAATATGATTGGGTCTCCTTCATTTCCCTCGCCGAATTTTCCCTTAATAACCGGGTCTGTAACTTGTGAGGGGTCTCCCCCTTTTTCTGTAATTTTGGGTTTAATCCACGGTTCTCCTCCGTTTCACCTGGTGGTTCCAACAATCCCGAGGTAGATGTCGTTCATCGGGAACTGTGCACAGTCTGGGCCCAGGTTCAGAAGAACCTAGAGGCGTTCCAGAGCATACAAAAGACTCAGGCAGATAGAAGACGTTCTGCTAACCCCTTGTTTGTGGTCGGGGATCTGGTGTGGCTGTCTTCAAAAAATTTGCGCCTTAATGTTCCGTCTCAAAAATTTTCTCCCCGGTATATAGGGCCGTACAAGGTCATTGAGGTCCTTAACCCTGTCTCCTTCCGACTGGAGTTACCCCCGTCTTTTCGAATACACGATGTGTTTCATGCCTCCCTCCTGAAACGCTGCTCCCCATCCTTGGCTACCTCGAGGAAACCTCCGGTCCCTGTTCTCACCACTGAAGGGGTAGAATTCGAGGTGGCCAAGATTGTGGACAGCAGGATGGTCCAAGGCTCCCTCCAGTACCTGGTCCACTGGAGAGAATATGGGCCTGAGGAGAGCACTTGGGTACCCGCCCGGGATGTTCACGCTGGGGTATTGCTCAGGAGGTTCCATCTTCGGTTCTCCAATAAGCCAGGTCCACCTAGAAAGGGTCCAGTGGCCCCTCATAAAAGGGGGGCACTGTAAAGGATCTGCCAGACACAGCTTCTGTGCCGACGCCCGTGGTTAATCAGTCTGCACCTGCTCCTAGGTCTGATAGAGTGACTCGATCTGCTACCACTAGGGGTGGTAGGCTCAGGAGTGGGAGAACCTATCACAGCCTGGCCAGATGGTTCTAGCTCCCGCCCTCACCTTCATTTCCTGCTTGTCTTTGCCTGTGATTCTTTCCTGTTTCCAGGCTCTGCTGCTCCTGCTATTATTATTGACCTTGCTTCATTTTGACCCTGGCTTTACTGACTACGCTCCTGCTCTGCGTTTGGTACCTCATACACTCCTGGTTTGACTTGGCTCGTTCACTACGCCTGTTGCTCACTGTCTTGCCGTGGGCCTTGTCTGTTTGTCTGTCATGCACATATTGAGCGTAGAGACCGTCGCCCAGTTGTACGCCGTCGCCTAGGACGTGCCATGCAAGTAGGCAGGGACTGAGTGGCGGGTAGATTAGGACTCACCTGTCTGTCTCCCTACCCCGTCATTACACGTGGTATCTAGGTTACATCAACACTTTCATGACGTAACTTGTGGTTCGCGCTTGGGCATTGGAGATGAAGAAGACTGGCAGAAGTCATCATGGCGTTCTGGGCCGGATGAAGAAGAAAAGAGAACGTGAACGACTCCAATCTGAGAAGAGGTCACCTGTGAGTCACTGAATTTCATTGCACTGTATTCGCTTATATGGTCTGCAGAATGCCTGTGTAGGACTGATATCTGTCACAATATGGTGGGAATATTGGTCTTTGTTTTACTACACACGTTTTTAGCACACAATCTAGAGTGTTCAAATTATTTCTATATAGTTGAACGGTAGACCCCCAAGAATTATTTCCTTTGGTGGGTCCAAGGTACCTCAGTCAAACACTGAGTGTACAGATCCTTGCATTAAGATATTGTATTACTGTCTGTAGCCTTAGAGGAGAATTTGTTACCCTTGCGAAGCCTCTTATCTGGCATAGAAAAGTCCCAAAAGTGCGGGAAAATTTTTGGGCAGTTTATGCTGCGCTTGGCACTTTTTGAAAAGTGTGTAAAGCTTGGCAGAAAGGGCCGACAATTTTACTATCATTTACGCCAGTAACGGGCGTAATGTAAGGCTGGGTTCACACAACCTATTTTCAGACGTAAACGAGGCGTATTATGCCTCGTTTTACGTCTGAAAATAGGGCTGCAATACGTCGGCAAACATCTGCCCATTCATTTTAATGGGTTTGCCGACGTACTGTGCAGACAACATGTAATTTACGCGTCGTCGTTTGACAGCTGTCAAACGACGACACGTAAATGGACTGCCTCGGCAAAGAAGTGCAGGGCACTTCTTTGCCACGTAATTTGAGGTGTTCTTCATTGAACTCAATGAAGCACAGCTCAAGATTTACGAGCGCCTCAGAGCGTCTCAAACGCCTCGTAAATTACGAGGAGGAGCATTTACGTGTAAAACGAGGCAGCTGTAAACAGTCTGTCTTTTCACACGTAAATGCCTCTCATCGTGTGAACATACCCTTAAGCAGAAATCAACGTCAGCTCCGAGTTAGTGTACAATTTTACATTGAGTGTGTAACAAAAGGCCAAAGCCAGACTCCGTATCTCCCCCACTAATCAGACTGTCTTGTTCCACAAGACATGTGTTTTGCCCACCCCCCTAAAAAAAAAAAAAAGATATATATATCTGAGACAGCGTATCTATAAGGGTATATTCACACGCTGTGTTTTCAGGCGTATTTTGGGGCGTAAACGCCTTCAAATACGACTAAAAAATCGGTAGCCCAATGCCTACAAACACTGCCTATTGTATTTTAAAAAGGCATTTAAAAAGAAGGAGCATGTCACTTCTTGAGCCGTTTTTGGAGATTTTTTCATTGTGTCAATGGAAAAACAGCTCCAAAAACATCTAGAAAAAAAACACCTCAAAAAACGTTTCCAGCTTCAAAAACGGCTGTAAATCAAAGGCTGTGTTCTCTGAAAACTGCTCTGTAATCTTCAGCCATTTTTGACTTTGCGTGTGAACCCTAAGACTATGACACCTGATAGCTCTGCTACTTGATAGGAGACAGCGGCTCAGCAGACAGTATCACATATAATATGCTTAGATACAACGGCTTAGCAGACAGTATCACACATGCTAGGCCCAATTAGAAGGTTAATTGTGAAAACATTTCTTATGGTGTTTTTCGAAAAAAGTCACTTGAACTGGTATCATTTAAACAGTTAACCGATGAATGGCGCTGTTTATGTGGAATTTACCCTGCGGCCTAATGTACCATATAATGTATTAATTTTTTTTTTTTTTTAAAAACCTACATTTTGTGGGGTGAATTGAAAAAAAAAACCTGTAATTCCGCCATTTCTGTTTTGATTTTACAGTGTTCATCGGGCGGCATGAATTGCATGATAACTTGATTCTGCGGGTCGTTACGATTATGGCGATACCAAATTTATAAAGTTTTATTTTTTACAAAATAATTTGTTTTTGTGACGCTGCATTCGAAGATGAACTGCATAGTTTTTCAATGCAACAGCACTTCATAGGGTGGGAAGGGGTTAAAACCCACTCTCTGAAGCCCCCCTTCAAGATACATTTCAACTAATCTGGTCCCCATGGCAGAAATCTGTCTTTCCATCTGGCACCTCCAGCAGACTCCTTTCAGTCTAGTTTGATTTCTTTTACCTCAGAGTTCCTCTTTTTACCTTTTTTAAATTTATTTTCTCCCCTCTTTTTTTGAACTATTTCTAACTATTTCTATCTGTGCAGGATTAGAAAAATATGTCTGCTTTCTTCCAAAAACAGCACCACACCTATCCCCAGGTTGTATCTGGTATTGCAGGTTAACTCCATTGAAGTGAATGGTAATGAGCTGTAATACCACACACAACCTATGGACAGGTGTGGTGCTGGTTTTTGGAGAAAGCAGACAAGTTATCTCATCCTGGACAACCCTTTGTCATGGATTGTTCCTGTGCGGAGATGCTCCCTGCATTATCCCTTTTCCTTTATGGCCGCTGATATGTTCTATTCAGCTTTATGGCCTCTGTGGTAAGTACACTGCCAGTCATTGAAGGGTTAACACTTCAGACCACTGTGGGTGACGTCACAATGTATGAGTTGTGCAGTGGTAATAAATTCCTGTAGTAATGATGATGAAGGTGCTGATGTCATAAATACAAATGTTTATGACATAAAGAAGATTCCATATTAGAAGGTTTTACTGCCACATTCAGCGCCATATTGGATGGGACTGAGGACCTTGAGCTTGACTTCCCCACCAATGCCGACCTGATGTCATTTGGAGGTTCTAGCAGGAAAACCCTTCACCCCAGACCACTTCTTCATCACAGTGATGCCATCCTCTTCATACGGGTTGTCTGTAATAGAGGGGGGTTTCCAGCAGGAGATCACCCTCTATTAGCCAGAGCGGAGACAGGTGCTACAAGGAGGCATCTGGAGGACCCGTCTCATCCGTGGATCACCCATTCATTTTAATGGGTGCCCAGGAAGAGAGACATCCGCCTAGCCAACCAGATCAGCCGATTTATGTGTTTTATGTCGTTCGTTCGTTCATTGTCTTGTCTTTCCTTGAAAATCTGAGAAAACTTCTGTTACAAATGATATTTTGGCACCTTCTAAGCCCAGAGGAAGGGCAATCCTCCAGCCATGGTTTCCCTAGAGGTTTCCCCCACAGGGGGTTTTTCCTTTCCTGCGTGCTGGAGGGTGACTCTTCGTGAGTCGGAGGTTTGCCATTTTGGGTTTGGTCATATAATATAATAAAAGTTTTGACCATTTAACACCCAATTATAATGTTTTGTGTCTTTATTTTGCATTCTTTGGTTTGGTGATTGGGATTCTGGGTCTATCACATATCACAAAATCATGAGGCCGGACATCTACTTCCCACACTGACATAGAATGGAGACAACAAGCGTTGCTGCACAATTAAGTGTACACATCCTTACATTAAGATATTGTATTACGGTCTGTAGCCTTTGGGGGGAATATATTAACCTTTCTACAACAGTTTACTAGCGTCGAAAATTCACAAAATGCGCAAATGTCTAAATTTTTTGGGGTAAAAAATGGGCGGGGCTTAGCAGAAATGGCCAACAATTTTACTATAATTTACGCCAGTAACTGATGTCAATTATAGCAGAAATCTATATGTATAATGCGGCCCAGATTTATCTCTGGGGGGCGTAACAAGGCAAAGGTCCGTGCCAGACCCATACCTCCCCCCAATCAGACTGTATGCCCCCCCCAATCAGACAATAAAATACATTTTAAAAATGTACTTTAAATGTACAGCAGGCCGCAGCACGTAGAAAGTACTGATGACAGGCCGCGTTGCAGCTAAAACATGCGACACATTTATTAAGAGTCGTTCGCCTGTTAATAAATGTGTTGCATCTTACTCCAGCAAACTGTTTAATAGGACTGGTGTATGAAACGCCAGTATTAAAGGGAATGTGTCGCTAGGAATTTTTTTTATTTTTTTTCTGTTAAACAGTTAGTATATAAATGATTACACAGTGTTTTAATGAAGCTGCCAGTTGAGGACCTGTGAGGCGTCTATTTCTCAAACTAGAGACTCTAATGTACTTGTCTTGTTGCTCAGTTGTGCAGCGGGGCCTCCCACTTCTCTTTCAACTCTGGTTAGAGCCTGTTTGTGCTGTCCTCTGAAGGGAGTAGTACACACCGTTGTAGGAAATCTTCCGTTTCTTGGCAATTTCTCGCATGGAATAGCCTTCATTTCTAAGAACAAGAATAGACTGTCGAGTTTCACATGAAAGCTCTCTTTTTCTAGCCATTTGGAGAGTTTATTCGAACCCACAAATGTAATGCTCCAGATTCTCAACTAGCTCAAAGGAAGGTCAGTTTTATAGCTCCTCTAAACAGCAAAACTGTTTACAGCGGTGCTAACATAATTGCACAAAGGTTATCAAGTGGTTTCTAATCATCCATTAGCCTTCTAAGGGCGGATTTACACGAATGTGTAATACGTCCGTGCCACCCGCGTGTTTTTCATACGTGTGGCATGGACCTATGCAAGTCTATGGGGCAGTGCAGACTGTCCGTGATTTTTGCGCAGAGTGAGTCCGCTGCGTAAAACTCACGACATGTCCTATATTTCGGCGTTTTTCGTGCATCATGCACCCATTAAAGTCAATGGGTGCGTAAAAATCACGCGCGCTGCATGGAAGCACTTCCGTGGGACGCGCGTTATTCGCGCAACCGCAGTAAAATAATGAATATAAACAGAAAAGCACCACATGCTTTTCTGTTTACAAACATCCAAACGGAGTGTCATAATGATGGCACGCAGCCGCGCACCATATGTACATGACACACGGAGCTGTTAAGTGCCTTTTGTGCATGCAAAACTCCGCGTTTTTTGCGTGCGCAAAACGCACACGCTCGTATAAATCCGCCCTAACACAGTTAGCAAACACAGTGTACCATTAGAACACTGGAGTGATGGTTGCTGGAAATGGGCCTCTATACACCTATGTAGATATTGCATTAATAACCAGACGTTTGCAGCTAGAATAGTCATTTAACACATTAACAATGTATAGAGTGGATTTCTGATTAATTTAATGTTATCTTCATTGAAAAAAACTGGGCTTTTCTTTCAAAAATAAGGACATTTCTAAGTGACCCTAAACTTTTGAATGGTAGTGTATATGGTGTGCAGAATGCCTGTGTAGGACTGATATCTGTCACTATATGGTGGGAATATTGGTCTTTGTTTTACTACACACATTTGTATTACACAATTAAGAGTGTTCACATTATTTCTATATAGTTGAAGTGTAGACCCCCAAGAATTATTTCCTTTGGTGGGTCCAAGGTACCTCAGTCAGACACTGAGTGTACACATCCTTGCATTAAAATATTACTGTCTGTAGCCTTAGAGGAGAATTTATTAACCTTGCTAAGCCTCTTTATCTGGCATAGAAAAGTCCCAAAAGTTGCAATTTGCGGGAAAGTTTTTGGGCAGTTTACGCTGCCTTTGGCGCTTTTTTGAAAAGTGTGTGGTGCTTTGCGGAAAGGGGCGACAATTTTACTATCGTTTACGCCAATAACGGGCGTAATGTAAAGCAGAAATAAATGCCAGCTCCGAGCTAGTGTACAATTTTACATTGAGTGTGTAACAAAAGGCCTAAGCCAGACCCCGTATCTCCCCCACTAATCAGACTGTCCAATCAGACTGTCTTGTTCCACAAGACATGTTTTGCCCACCCCCCTAAAAAACAAACGAAAAATATATATATATATATATATATCTGAGACAGTGTATCTTTAAGGGTATATTCACACTCTGTGTTTTCAGGCGTATTTCGGGGTGTAAACGCCTTCAAATACGACTGAAAAATCGGTAGCCCAATGCCTACAAACATCTGCCTATTGTATTTTAAAACGGCACGTAAAAACAAGGAGCATGTCACTTCTTGAGACGTTTTTGGAGATGTTTTTCATTGTGTCAATGGAAAATCAGCTCCAAAAACATCTAGAACTAAACACCTCAAAAAACGTCTTCAACTTCAAAAACGTCTGTAAATCAAAGGCTGTGTTCTCTGTAATTTTCAGCCATTTTTTACTTTGCGTGTGAACCCTAAGGCTGGGTTCACACGACCATGATACATTCGTAATGGATGGAACGTATTTTGACCGCAAGTCCCGGACCGAACACTGTGCAGTTAGCCGGGCTCCTAGCATCATAGTTATGTACGATGCTAGGAGTCCCTGCCTCGCTGCAGGACAACTGTCCCGTACTGTAATCATGTTTTCAGTACAGGACAGTAGTTCCACGGAGAGGCAGGCACTCCTATCGTCGTACATAACTGTGATGCTAGGAGCCCGACTCCCTGCAGTGTGTTCGGTCCGGGACTTGCGGCCGAAATACGTTCCGTCCATTACGGATGTAATGTGCTTGTGTGAATCCAGCCTAAGACTATGTGTAAAGGATTTGCCAGACACAGGTTCTGTGTCGACGCCCGGGGTTAATCAGCCTTCATCAGCTCCAAGGTCTGCTAGAGTGACGCGATCTGTTACCACTCAGGCTGGCAGGCAGAGGAGAGGGAGAACCTATCACAGCCTGGCCTGACGGTTCTAGCTCCCGCCCTTTGTCTATGTTTACCCTCACTTGCAGCATGTTCCTTGCCTGTGATTGTCTGGTTTCCTGGCTCTGCGATTCTTGCTATTTACCTTATTGACCGCTGTTACTTATTAACCCTGGCTTGACTGACTATTCTCCTGCTCTGATTTGCTACTTCGTACTCTCCTGGTTTGTCTCGGCTCGTTCACCACTGCCTGTTGCTCACGGTGTTTCCATGGGCAACTGCTCCTACCTCCCCCTTTTTCTTCAGTGTGCCCTTGTCTTGTGTTGTCTGTCTTGCACTTATTGAGTGTAGGGACCGTCGCCCAGTTGTACGCCGTCACTTAGGACGGGCCGTGCAAGTAGGCAGGGACTGAGTTGCAGGTAGATTAGGGCTCACCTGTCCGTCTCCCTACCCCGTTTCATTACATAATTTCAGGCCCTATACCTTTTCTTACCCTGGTCCCTTACTCTACTATGGACCCCCTTGAGGGCCTGGCTAAGCAAATGCAGGGTCTCTACCTACAGGTCCAAGACCTGGCTCATAGGTTCAACCAGCGTGATGCTACCCACCTCACCTCTTGAACCCCACCTCAAGTTGCCTTACCAGTTCTCAGGGGACCGGAATACTTTTTTCTCTTTTCGGGAGAGTTGTAGACTCTATTTCCAATTAACACCCCACTCTTCAGGTTCTGAGAGCCAGCGAGTGGGTATAATTAGGTCCCGGCTCCAGGACGGCCCCCAGGAATTGGCCTTCTCCTTGGCTCCTGACGCCCCATAACTTTCTTCTGTTGACCTTTTTTTTTCTGCTCTCGGGCTCATCTATGACGAGACTGACAAGACTGCCTTTGCCGAGAGTCAGCTGGTGACCTTACGTCAGGGTAAGAGACCCGTTGAGGAGTACTGTTCTGACTTTAGTAAGTGATGTGCAGCTTCTCAGTAGAATGACCCTGCCTTGAGGTGCTAGTTTAGATTGGGTCTGTCGAACGCCCTGAAAGACCTGTTAGTTTGCTATCCCACTTCAGACTCTCTAAATCAGGCTATGGCTTTAGCTGTACGTCTTGACTGACGTCTCAGGGAACGACGACTTAAACGTTCTGGTGCCTTTACCTCTGGCTCCCCTATGATGGCTCCAGAGGTTCCGTTGCTTCGTTCTTCCACGGAGAACTCGGATGAACAGATGCAACTCGGGGCCTCCGTGTCTCCCCAACAACGTAGAGATTTCCGCAGAAAAAATGGTCTCTGCTTCTACTGTGGGAATGACAAGCATCTATTGAACTCCTGTCCCAGGCGCAAGAATAAGCAGCCGGAAAACTTCTGCGCCTAAGTGAGGAGGTCGCTTGGGCGCACAGGTATATCCCGCAAACATGAAGCCTAATAAAATCTTGCTTCCTGTAAAGGATCTGCCAGGCACTTCTGTGTATACGCCCATGGGTAATCAGTCTGCACCTGGTTCTATGTCTCTGAGACTGACTCCATCTTCCACCACTCAGGATGGCAGGCTTAGGAGTGGGAGAGCCTATTGCAGCCTGGCCAGACGGAGCTAGTTCCGCCCTCTGTCTATTTATACCTGCCTTTCCTGTTCCTCCTTTGCTTGTGATTCTTCTTGTGTGGTTTCCTGGCCTTGCTGCAGCTCCTAGCTATTTGACCTTGCTTCATACTGACCCCGGCTTTCTGACTACTCTACTGCTCTGTGTTTGGTACCTCGTACATTCCTGGTTTGACTCGGCTCGTTCACCTCTCTTGTTGCTCACGGTGTTGCCGTGGGCAACTGCCCCATTTTGCTTTGCTTGTGTCCCCTTGTCCGTTTGTCTGTCGTGCACCTACTGAGTGTAGGGACCGTCGCCCAGTTGTACCCCGTCGCCTAGGGCGGGTCGTTGCAAGTAGGCAGGGACTGAGTGGTGGGTAGATTAGGGCTCACTGTCTGTTTCCCTACCCCCCTGTCATTACATAATCACAAGCCCATATACCTAGGCTACCCTGGTCCCTCACTTTATTATGGACCCCCTTGAGACCCTGGCTCAGCAAATGCAGGGTCTCTCCCTACAGGTCCAGGTCAGAGGGTCAACCAGCCTGACGCTGCCATGGTTGTACCTCTCACCTCACCTCTTGAACCCCACCTCAAGTTGCCTGACCAGTTCTCAGGGGACCGGAGGACTTTTCTCTCCTTTCGGGAGAGTTGTAAGCTCTACTTTCGCTTAAAGCGCCACTCCTCAGGTTCTGAGAGCCAGCGGGTGGGTATAATTATGTCCCGGCTCCAGGAAGGGCCCCAAGAATGGGCCTTCTCCCTGGCCCCTGACGCCCCTGAACTTTCCTCCATTGACCGTTTCTTTCTGCTCTCGGACTCATTTATGACGAGACTGACAGGACTGCCTTTGCCGAGAGTCAGCTGGTGACCTTACGTCAGGGTAAGAGACCTGTGGAGGAGTATTGCTCTGACTTTAGGAAGTGGTGCGTAGCTTCTCGGTGGAATGACCCTGCCTTAAGGTGCCAGTTTAGGTTGGGTCTGTCGAACGCCCTGAAAGACCTGCTAGTTAGCTATCCCTGTTCTGACTCCTTAGACCAGGTTATGGCTTTAGCGGTACGACTTGACCAACGTCTCAGGGAACGACAACTTGAACGGTTTTGTGTTTTCCCCTCTGACTCCCCCTTGATGCCTCCCGAGGTCCCGTTGCCTCGCTCTTCCACGGAAGACTCGGAGATACCTATGCAACTCGGGGCCTCCGTGTCCCCCCGTCAATGTAGAGAGTTCCGCAGGAAGAATGGTCTCTGCTTCTATTGTGGGGATGACAAACATCAAGTGAACACCTGTCCTAGGCGTAAGAATAAGCAGTCGGAAAACTTCCGCGCCTAAGTGATCATCGGGGAGGTCACTTGGGCGCACAGGTATTTCCCGTAAATATGATACGTAATAAAATCTTGCTTCCCTTTCAGGTCTCTTTTGGTGGTAGGTCTGCTACCGGCAGTGCCTTCGTGGATTCAGGGTCTTCTGCTAATATCATGTCTGTGGAATTTGCTATGTCTCTAGCTATGCCTTTGATTGATTTGCTTAAACCTGTCCCGGTAGTGGGTATCGATTCCACTCCCCTTGCTAATGGTTATTTTACTCAGCATACCCCTGTTTTTGAACTCCTTTTTGGCTCCATGCATTTGGAGCAGTGCTCTGTACTGTTGATGCAGGGATTATCGTCCGATTTGGTTTTAGGCCTTCCCTGGTTGCAGTTGCATAATCCCACGTTTGACTGCAATACTGGGGAGCTTACCAAATGGGGTAATGAATGCTTGACGTCATGTTTTTCTGTTAATTCTATTTCTCCCCCTGAGGAGGTGAACACGCTACCTGAGTTTGTTTAGGACTTTGCCGATGTTTTCTCTAAGGAGGCCTCCGAAGTGTTACCTCCTCATAGAGAATACGATTGCGCTATCGATTTGGTACCAGGAGCTAAGCTCCCTAAGGGTAGGATATTTAACCTTTCATGTCCCGAACGTGAAGCCATGAGAGAGTATATCCAGGAATGCCTGGCCAAGGGTTACATTCGCTCCTCTACTTCTCCGGTAGTTGCTGGCTTCTTCTTCGTAGGGAAGAAGGATGGTGGTCTTAGGCCATGCATTGACTACCGTAACTTGAATAAGGTCACTGTAAGGAACCAGTATCCCCTTCCTTTGATTCCTGATCTCTTTAATCAAGTTCAGGGGGCCCAATGGTTCTCTATGTTTGATCTACGGGGGGCGTATAACCTTATCCGCATCAAAGAGGGGGATGAGTGGAAGACTGCGTTTAACACGCCCGAAGGTCATTTTGAATACCTCGTCATGCCCTTTGGGTTGTGTAATGCCCCTGCGGTCTTCCAGAATTTCATAAATGAGATTTTAAGAGATTACCTGGCGGTATTTCTTGTAGTGTACCTTGATGACATACTTGTGTTTTCCAAGGACTGGTCCTCCCACATTGAGCATGTCAGGAAGGTGCTCCAGGTCCTTCGGGAAAACAAACTGTTTGCTAAGACCGTAAAATGTGTGTTTGGGGTGCAAGAGATACAATTTTAGGGTCAAATCCTCACTCCTCATGAATTCCGCATGGACCCCGCCAAGGTCCAGGCTGTGGCGGAATGGGTCCAACCTGCCTCCCTGAAGGCGTTACAGTGTTTCTTGGGGTTCGCTAATTATTACAGGAGATTTATTGCTAACTTCTCGGTCATCGCTAAGCCTCTTACGGACCTCACTTACAAAGGTGCTGATCTCCTCCACTGGCCTCCTGAGGCTGTCCAGGCTTTTGAGGTCCTTAAGAAGGTCTTTATCTCGGCCCCGGTGCTGGTCCAGCCCAACCAAATGGAGCCATTTATCGTGGAGGTTGACGCATCCGAGGTGGGAGTGGGGGCTGTCTTGTCCCAGGGTACCAGGTCCCTCACCCATCTCCGTCCCTGTGCCTACTTCTCCAGGAAGTTTTCGCCCACTGAGAGTAACTATGATATTGGCAACCGCAAACTCTTAGCCATTAAATGGGCATTTGAAGAGTGGCACCACTTCCTGGAGGGGGCTAGGCACCAGGTAACAGTCCTTACCGACCACAAGAATCTGGTTTTCCTAGAATCTGCCCGGAGGTTAAACCCGAGACAAGCTCGATGGGCACTATTTTTTACCAGATTAAACTTTTTGGTTACTTATAGGGCTGGGTCTAAAAATATTAAGGCCGATGCACTGTCGCGTAGCTTCATGGCCAGCCCTCCTTCGGAGGAAGATCCTGCTTGTATTTTGCCTCCTGGTATAGTTGTTTCTTCTATTGATTCTGATTTAGTCTCTGAAATTGCGGCTGATCAAGGTTCAGCTCCCGGGAACCTTCCTGAGAACAAGCTGTTTGTTCCCCTGCAACTCCGGCTAAGGGTACTTAGTGAAAATCATGACTCCGCACTATCTGGTCATCCAGGCATCCTGGGTACCAAACACCTCATTGCCAGAAACTATTGGTGGCCTGGGTTGCCTAAAGACGTTAAGGCCTACGTCGCCGCTTGTGAGGTTTGTGCCAGGTCCAAGACTCCCAGGTCCCGACCAGCGGGCTTACTACGTTCTTTGCCCATTCCCCAGAGACATTGGACCCATATCTCCATGGATTTTATCACCGATTTGCCTCCATCTCAAGGCAAGTCGGTGGTGTGGGTGGTAGTAGACCGCTTCAGTAAGATGTGCCACTTTGTGCCCCTCAAGAAACTACCCAATGCTAAGACGTTAGCTACCTTGTTTGTCAAACACATCCTGCGTCTCCATGGGGTCCCTGTCAATATTGTTTCGGACAGAGGGGTACAATTTGTTTCATTGTTTTGGAGAGCCTTCTGTAAAAAGTTGGAGATTGATCTGTCCTTCTCCTCTGCCTTCCATCCTGAAACTAATGGCCAAACTGAGAGGACTAATCAGTCTCTAGAACAATATTTAAGGTGTTTTATCTCTGACTGTCTATATGATTGGGTCTCATTCATTCTGCTCGCCGAATTTTCCTTTAATAACCGGGTCAGTAACTCGTCAGGGGTCTCCCCCTTTTTCTGTAATTTTGGGTTTAATCCACGGTTCTCCTCCGTTTCACCTGGTAGTTCCAACATTCCCGAGGTAGAGGTCGTTCATCGGGAACTGTGCACAGTCTGGGCCCAGGTTCAGAAGAACCTAGAGAAGTCTCAGAGTATACAAAAAACTCAGGTTGATAGAAGACGTTCTGCTAGCCCCTTGTTTATGGTCGGGGATCTGGTGTGGTTATCATCTAAGAACTTGCGCCTTAAGGTCCCGTCCAAGAAGTTGGCTCCCCGGTTTATAGGGCCGTATAAGGTCATTAAAGTCCTCAATCCTGTCTCCTTCCGACTGGAGTTGCCCCCATCTTTTCGTATACACGACGTGTTTCATGCCTCCCTCCTTAAACGCTGCTCCCTCGAGGAAACCTCCTGTTCCCGTTCTCACCCCTGAGGGGGTGGAATTCGAGGTGGCCAAGATTGTGGACAGCAAGATGGTCCAAGGCTCCCTCCAGTACCTGGTCCATTGGAGAGGATACGGGCCTGAGGATAGGACTTGGGTACCCGCCCGGGATGTTCATGCAGGGGTTTTGGTCAGGAAGTTCCACCTTCGTTTCCCCAATAAACCAGGTCCACTTAGAAAGGGTCCGGTGGCCCCTCATAAAAGGGGGGTACTGTAAAGGATCTGCCAGGCACTTCTGTGTATACGCCCATGGGTAATCAGTCTGCACCTGGTTCTATGTCTCTGAGACTGACTCCATCTTCCACCACTCAGGATGGCAGGCTTAGGAGTGGGAGAGCCTATCGCAGCCTGGCCAGACGGAGCTAGTTCCGCCCTCTTTCTATTTATACCTGCCTTTCCTGTTCCTCCTTTGCTTGTGATTCTTCTCGTGTAGTTTCCTGGCCTTGCTGCAGCTCCTAGCTATTTGACCTTGCTTCATACTTACCCCGGCTTTCTGACTACTCTGCTGCTTTGCGTTTGGTACCTCGTACATTCCTGGTTTGACTCGGCTCGTTCACCTCTCTTGTTGCTCACGGTGTTGCCGTGGGCAACTGCCCCATTTCCCTTTGCTTGTGTCCCCTTGTCCGTTTGTCTGTCGTGCACCTACTGAGCGTAGGGACCGTCGCCCAGTTGTACCCCGTCGCCTAGGGCGGGTCGTTGCAAGTAGGCAGGGACTGAGTGGTGGGTAGATTAGGGCTCACTGTCTGTTTCCCTACCCCCCTGTCATTACAATTCCCTTTCAGGTCTCTTTTGATGGAAGGTCTGCCACCGGCAGTGCCTTTGTGGATTCAGAGTCTGCTACTAATATTATGTCTGTGGAATTTGCTATGTCTCTAGCTATGCCATTAATTGATTTGCCTAAACCTGTCCAGGTAGTGGGTATTGATTCCACTCCGCTTGCTAATGGTTATTTTATGCAGCATACCCCTGTTTTTGAACTCATTGTTGGCTCCATTCATTTGGAGCAGTGTTCTGTGTTAGTGATGCAGGGGTTATCGTCCGATTTGATTTTAGGCCTTCTTGGTTGCAGACGCATAATCCCACTTTTAACTGGAATACTGGTGATCTTACTAAATGGGGTAATGAATGCATGATGTCATGTTTTTCTATTAATTTGGATTCTCTCGTTTGCTAATTATTACAGGAGATTTATTGCTAACTTCTCGGTCATCGCTAAGCCTCTTACGGACCTCACTCGTAAAGGTGCTGATCTCCTCCACTGGCCTCCGGAGGCGGTCCAGCCTTTTGAGGTCCTTAAGAGGTATTTTGTCTCTGTCCCAGTGCTGATTCAGCCTAACCAAATGGAGCCATTTATCATGGAGGTTGACGCCTCCGAGTTGGCAGTGGGTGCTGTCTTGTCCCAGGGTACTAGGTCTCTCACCCATCTCCGTCCCTGTGCCTACTTCTGCAGGAAGTTCTCCTCCACTGAGAGAAACTATGATGTTTTTCAACCGCGAACTCTTAGCCATTAAATGGGCATTTGAAGAGTGACGTCACTTCCTGGAGGGGGCTAGGCACCAGGTAACAGTCCTTACTGACCACAAGAATCTGGTTTTCCTAGAATCTGCGCGGAGGCTAAACCCGAGACAAGCTCGATGGGCATTGTTTTTTACAAGATTAAACTTTGTGGTTACCTATAGGGCTGGGTCAAAAAATATTAAAGCTGATGCTCTGTCGCGTAGCTTCATGGCCAGCCCTCCTCCTGAGGAGGATCCCGTTTGTATTTTGCCCCCAGGTATAATCATATCCTCTGTGGATTCAGACTTATTCTCCGAAATTTGCGGCTGATCAAGCTTCTGCTCCCGAGAACCTTCCTGAGAACAAGCTATTTGTTCACCTGCAATTCCGGCTAAGGTTGCTCAGGGAGAAACATGACTCCGCACTATCTGGCCATCCAGGCATCCTGGGTACCAAGCACCTCATTTCTAGAACCTATTGGTGGCCTGGGTTGCTTAAAGACATTAAGGCCTACGTCGCCGCTTGTGAAATTTGTGCTAGGTCCAAAACTCCCAGGTCCCGACCTGTGGGCTTACTATGTTCTTTGCCCATTCCCCAGAGACCTTGGACCCATATCCAGGGCCGCCATCAGGAATTTCAGGGCCCCATACAGCTAAATTTCCTGGGCCCCCCTACCGTGGCACCGCCTGTTAACGGTACTCCGTCCAGCACTATATCATGCTACCAAGGGCCGCCATCAGGGGGGGTATTAAGGGTACTGATGTGAGGGGCCCGGCCAAACCAAATTGAAAGGGGGGCCCGGCAACTGCCGCGACTTGCCTTTGGTAGAAAAAACACAGGCACCTGCAATGGGGCCCGTTTTTTTCACCAAAAGAATGTCGTGAGCTGCGGGCCCCCCCACTCGTCATGGGGGCCGTCAAACACTGCCTGCCCGCGCGCACCCGCAAACTCCCGCGCGTGCGCACCCGCGACCGCACGCACCCGCAACCGCACGCACCCGCGACCGCCTGGAACCGCGCACCGAATTTTGGGACAGATTTTGACCTGCCCACACTATCTTGCCATGTTTTTTGCCTGCGGCAATTGAGGACAGCAGACAAAAAAACGCACTAAAAAATGAATTTTCTGCCTCCCATTGATTTCGATGGGAGGTCAGGGGCGGAACAGCGGCAAGAAAGGACGTGCTGCTTTTTCTTTTTTCCATTGAATTCAGATTAAATCAATGGGAGGCGGTTTTGGAAGTTGTTTGGTGCTTGCTTTTACATCTTTTTAGAACTATACTCAGGAAATGACACAGTGACGTTATGTCATCTTGTTAGACTCTATCTTATAGACTAAATACAGTCGTTTCATTTGCTCCCATAGTTCTCATTATCCATAACCACATCGCTATCATATGCAGCCGCTTTAACATAAGGGGATTTTTTCTATTACCATTTTTGCTGCTACTGCACATGCGCGATGAGGGCATGCATTTATGGTCAGCAGTATCTTATCTGCTCTCACCCTAATGCGCCTGCGCGCCTTATCTCATCCCCATTGGCTGTCCCAACTAGTCGGCAATTGGTAGCGTGGGACGCCTATCACTTACTAGAGGGCTCGTCTCATACCCTCTCTCTGATTGGCCACTACCAAGCAGAGGAACACGTGGAATGACGTCAATACACATATAAGCACGGACATCTCGCCGCGCGCTGTCATTAGCCCCGATACCCCTGAAGACGCTACCTCGTAGCGAAACATGTCGGGGGGGCTTCCTCTTTCATTTTAAATACGAGTCCTGCTGACTCCCTAATCTAATTGTGAGCTGGGTGCAACGTGCTGCAGCCGTTGGCCCTAGGCTCCTCATACTCTGCACTGTGCTGATTGCAGTCAGCATTGGACCTTGCTTTTATCTATATGTAGTTTGTCAGTATTGCATAAACCTAATAAATGCTTTATTATTTTCTATCTTCATAGTTGGAAAACAGGGTTTGCTTGCCGGTAGGCAAACCATTTTTCTCAATTTAAATATATGCCCACCAACTATAAGGGTCCTCCCTTGTTTGTATTGAGTCAATATCAAGGCCCAAAAACTCTGTGAACTGGGCCTTATTGTTTGGGCTTATTCAGACGAACGTGTAATACGTCCGTGCAACACGCGTGATTTTCACGCGTCTTGCACGGACCTATGTTACTCTATGGGGCCATTCAGACTGTCAGTGATTTTCACGCAGCGTGTGTCCTCTGCGTAAAACTCACAACATGTCCTATATTTGTGCATTGTTCGCGCATCACGCACCCATTGAAGTCAATGGGTCCGTGAGAATCACGCCCAGCATTTCCGCAGCCGTATAAACTATGAATGAAAACAGAAAAGCACCACGTTCTTTTCTGTGTACAAACATACAAACAGAGTGTCATAATGATGGCGGCTGTGCGAAAATCACGCAGCCGCGCATCATACGCTGCTGCCACACGGAGCTGTTATGGACCTTTTGCATGCGCAAAACGCCACTTTTTTGCGCGTGCAAAAAGCACACGCTTGTGTAAATCCGGCCTTAGGGTAGGAACACACTAGGCATGAACACTGCGGATTTTATGCAACACATTTTATTGTGGAAAATCCGCAGCGTATTACAGTCGCAGCCGAGTGGATGAGATTTGAACAAATCTCATCCACACGCTGCAAAAAAAATTGACCTGCAGTGTGGGTTTTTAAGCTGCAGTATGTCCATTTATTCTGTGGAATCGCTGCTCCTCTGTTGCGGCAATGCTGCGGTTCTGCCGCAAAAATCACAAATGAGAAAAAAAAAAGGCACTTTTTTAAATTTATAAAAAAGTTTAGACTTACCCCGGCCATAGTTTAGGTGACGCATCTCTCTCTTCTGAATGTAGCCCCGCCTCCTGGGATGATGCTGTAGACCATGTGACCGCTGCAGCAGTCACATGGGATGAAACGTCATGACAGGAGGCCGGGCTGCGCTAAGAATAGAGGATCGTGTCACCTATATCTCATCCACTCGGCTGTGACTGTAATACGATGCGGATTTTCCGCAATAAAATGTGTTGCATAAAATCCGCAGTGTTCATGCCGTTCCTGCGTTTTTTGTCTGCAGCAAAAAACGCGGCAAGATAGTGTGGGCAGGTCAAAATCTGCCTCAAAATTCTTTAAGGAATTTTGAGGCAGATTTCTTCGGCCTGCAAAATACTCTGTGTGAACAGGGCCATACATGATCAGCACTTTGAGACACTTTACTCACTGCCAGAAGAGCTGCTGGCTCCCACTCCAGTACTCGTCCAGTCCTTCACCTCCAGGCTCCAGAAAATGGCGGGGATCGTTGAACTCCTGCCGCCGCGCAACATCTGGACTCCTCCCCCTCTCCTTACGCAGCTACGCTCTGGAGGAGGAGGTAGAGGAGGAGGCGGTGGAGGAGGCGGCGGCGGAGGCGGAGGAGGCGGAGGCGGCGGAGGAGGAGGCGGGCCAGCAGGTAACTAGTCTGTGCGCCGTTCTCCCTGTGTGGCTTTCCTTGCCAGTAGTTCAGCGATGTTCTTGTGGTGCGGGCGCACCGCCGCTTCCGTCTTGCCGGCGGGCACGAGCGGGTTGCGCGCCGGCACACCCGGTCGTTCGCGTGGGGGAGCGCGCCTGCGGTCCTTCGTGCGTGCACGCTTGTGCGGTCGAGCGCAAGCGGGCGGTGTTTCACGGCGGTTTTTGACTAGAGGGCCCGCAGCTCACGACAATGTTTTGGTGAAAAGAACAGGGGCCTATTTTTTTCTACCAAAGGCAAGTCGCAGCAGTTGCCGGGCCCCCCTTTCAATTACATTTGGCCGGGCCCCCTACAGTAGTACCCCTAATACCCCCCTGATGGCGGCCCTGCCCATACCTCCATGGATTTTATCATCGATCTGCCTCCGTCCCAAGGCAAGTCGGTGGTGTGGGTTGTAGTAGAACGCTTCAGTAAGATGTGCCACTTTGTACCCCTCAAGAAACAACCCAATGCCAAGACGTTAGCTACCTTGTTTGTCAAACACATCCTGCGTCTCCATGGGGTTCCGGTCAATATTGTTTCTGACAGAGGGGTCCAATTTGTTTCATTGTTTTGGAGAGCTTTCTGTAAGAAGCTGTAGATTGATCTGTCCTTTTCCTCGGCCTTACATCCTGAAACTAATGGCCAAACTGAGAGGACTAATCAGTCTCTAGAACAATACTTAAGGTGTTTTTATCTCAGACTGTCAAGATGATTGGGTCTCCTTCATTCCCCTCACCGAGTTTTCCCTTACTAACCCGGTCAGTAACTCTTCGGGGGTTTACCCCTTCTTCTGTAATTTTGGGTTTAATCTACGGTTGTCCTCCATTTCACCTGGTGGTTCCAACAATCCCAAGGTAGATGTCGTTCATCGGGAACTGTGCACAGTCTGGGCCCATGTTCAGAAGAACCTTGAGGCGTCCCAGAGCATCCAAAAGACTCAGGCAGATAAAAGACGTTCAACTAACCCTCTGTTTGTGGTCGGGGATCTAGCATGGCTGTCTTCTAAAAATTTGTGCCTTAAAGTTCCATCCAAGAAGTCTGCTCCCCGGTATATAGGGCCATACAAAATCATTGAGGTCCTCAAACCTGTCTCCTTCCATGCCTCCCTTTTGAAAAGCTGCTCCCCATCAATGGCTACATCGAGGAAAACTCCGGTCCCTGTTCAAACTCCGGATGGGGTAGAATTTGAGGTAGCCAAGATTGTCGACAGCAGGATGGTTCAAGGCTCCCTCCAGTACCTGGTCCATTGGAGAGGATACGGGCCTGAGGAGAGGACTTGGGTACCCGCCCGGGATGTTCACGCCGGTATATTGCTCAGGAAGTTCCATCTTCGTTTCCCCAACAAGCCAGGCCCACCTCGGAAGGGTCCAGTTGCCCCTCATAAAAGGGGGTGTACTGTAAAGGGTTTGCCAGACACAGGTTCTATGTCGACACCCGGGGTTAATCAGCCATCATCAGCTCCAAGGTCTGCTAGAGTGACGCGATCTGTTACCACTCAGACTGGCAGGCTGAGGAGAGGGAGAACCTATCACAGCCTGAACCGATAAAAACCAGGGGACATATACAAAAACACTGAAAAAGGCCATACTTACAAATGAACACAGCCAGGTCAGAAACGCTGATGAAGGAGTGAGCAGGTGCTTTAAATAATAATAGCCACTCCCACTAGTCTTGAGGGGAGTGGTGTGTGTGGTGCATGGGATGAGTAGTAAGAAATAATAAATGAATAGTGTGTGTGCAAGTGTAATACTATAAGTGAAATATAGGGGGCAGCAATGAGTGAAGTGCCTCAATAGAAATAAATGGATAATGGGGTGCAAGTGTGTGAAACATGGAGGGATAGTGTGTACGTCATGAGGTACAACGTGTATAGCCAGGTAGAAGCCTATTTGTGACACCTTGATAGTTCATAGAGCGGGCTACCCTGCTTGCTATGCCAAACAACAACACACCATGCTCTCCCAGCATCAAAGACCCGGCTGTGTCCAAGAGAAGCGAATATACGTAATAATGAAAAATACCTGGGGTATTAGTGATCATTTTGGCCAAAAGGACGCAAGCTCGCAATCCACGACAAGGATTAATCAGCCTTCATCAGCTCCAAGGTCTGCTAGAGTTACGCAATCTGTCACCACTCAGGCTGGCAGGCTGAGGAGAGGGAGAACCTATCACAGCCTGGCCTGACGGTTCTAGCTCCTGCCCTTGGTCTATTTTTACCCTCACTTGCAGCATGTTCCTTGCCTGTGATTGTCTGGTTTCCTGGCTCTGCGATTCTTGCTATTTACCTTATTGACCGCTGTTACTTATTAACCCTGGCTTGACTGACTATTCTCCTGCTCTGATTTGCTACTTCGTACTCTCCTGGTTTGTCTCCTCTCGTTCACCACTGCCTGTTGCTCACTGTGTTTCCATGGGCAACTGCCCCTATCTCCCCCTTTTTCTTCTGTGTGCCCTTGTCTTGTGTTGTCTGTCTTGCACTTATTGAGCGTAGGGACCGTCGCCCAGTTGTACGCCGTCACTTAGGACGGGCAGTGCAAGTAGGCAGGGACTGAGTTTCGGGTAGATTAGGGCTCACCTGTCCGTCTCCCTACCCCGTTTCATTACACTATGACACCTGATAGCTCTGCTACTTGATAGGAGACAGCGGCTCAGCAGACAGTATCACATATAATATGCTTAGATACAACGGCTTAGCAGACAGTATCACACATGCTAGGCCCAATTAGAAGGTTAATTGTGAAAAAATTTCTTATGGTGTTTTTCGATAAAAGTCACTTGAACTGGTATCATTTAAACAGTTAACCGATGAATGGCGCTGTTTATGTGGAATTTACCCTGCGGCCTAATGTACCATATAATGTATTACATTTTTTTTTTTTAAAAACCTACATTTTGTGGGGTGAATTGAAAAAAACCCTGTAATTCCGCCATTTCTGTTTGGATTTTACAGTGTTCATCGGGCGGCATGAATTGCATGATAACTTGATTCTGCGGGTCGTTACGATTATGGCGATACCAAATTTATATCGTTTTATTTTTTACAAAATAATTTGTTTTTGTGACGCTGCATTCGAAGATGAACTGCATAGTTTTTCAATGCAACAGCACTTCATAGGGCGGGAAGGGGTTAAAACCCACTCTCTGAAGCCCCCCTTCAAGATACATTTCAACTAATCTGGTCCCCATGGCAGAAATATGTCTTTCCATCTGGCACCTCCAGCAGACTCCTTTCAGTCTAGTTTGATTTATTTTACCTCAGAGTTCCTCTTTTTACCTTTTTTAAATTTCTTTTCTCCCCTCTTTTTTTGAACTATTTCTAACAGGGGCTGTGCAGGATTAGAAAAATATGGCTGCTTTCTTCCAAAAACAGCACCACACCTATCCACAGGTTGTATCTGGTATTGCAGGTTTGCTCCATTGAAGTGAATGGTAATGAGCTGTAGTACCACACACAACCTATGGACAGGTGTGGTGCTGGTTTTTGGAGAAAGCAGACAAGTTATCTTAACCTGGAAAACCCTTTGTCATGGATTGTTCTTGTGCGGAGATGCTCCCTGCATTATCCCTTTTCCTTTATGGCCGCTGATATGTTCTATTCAGCTTTATGGCCTCTGTGGTAAGTACACTGCCAGTCAGTAAAGGGTTAACACTTCAGACCACTGTGGGTGACGTCACAATGTATGAGTTGTGCAGTGGTGAGAAACTCCTGTAGTAATGATGATGAAGGTGCTGATGTCATAAATACAAATGTTTATGACATAAAGAAGATTCCATATTAGAAGGTTTTACTGCCACATTCAGCTCCATATTGGATGGGACTGAGGACCTTGAGCTTGACTTCCCCACCAATGCCGACCTGATGTAATTTGTAGGTTCTAGCAGGGAAACCCTTCACCCCAGACCACTTCTTCATCACAGTGATGCCATCCTCTTCATACGGGTTGTCTGTAATAGAGGGGGGTTTCCAGCAGGAGATCCCCCCCTATTAGCCGGAGCGGAGACAGGTGCTACAAGGAGGCATCTGGAGGACCCGTTTCATCCGTGGATCACCCATTCATTTTAATGGGTGCCCAGGAAGAGAGACATCCGCCTAGCCAACCAGATCAGCCGATTTATGTGTTTTATGTCGTTCGTTCATTGTAATGTCTTTCCTTGAAAATCTGAGAAAACGTACAAATTCTGTTACAAATGATATTTTGGCACCTTCTAAGCCCAGAGGAAGGGCAATCCTCCAGCCATGGTTTCCCTAGAGGTTTCCCCCACAGGGGGTTTTTCCTTTCCTGCGTGCTGGAGGGTGACTCTTCGTGAGTCGGAGGTTTGCCATTTTGGGTTTGGTCATATAATATAATAAAAGTTTTGACCATTTAACTCCCAATTATAATGTTTTGTGTCTTTATTTTGCATTCTTTGGTTTGGTGATTGGGATTCTGGGTCTATCACATATCACAAAATCATAAGGCCGGACATCTACTTCCCACACTGACATAGAATGGAGACAACAAGCGTTGCTGCACAATTAAGTGTACACATCCTTAGGCCTCATTTACACGAGTGTGTGCATTTTGCGCACGCAAAAAAATGCAGCGTTTTGCGTGCGCAAAAGGCACTTGACAGCTCCGTGTGTCATCAGTGTATGATGTGCGGCTGCGTGATTTTCGCGCAGCTGCCATCATAGAGATGAGGCTAGTCGACGTCAGTCACTGTCCATGGTGCTGAAAGAGTTAACTGATCGGCAGTAACTCTTTCAGCACCCTCGACAGTGAATTCCGATCACCATATCGAGTAACCTGTTTAAAAAAAAAGAGGTTCGTACTTACCGAGAACTTCCCGGCCGTTGCCTTGGTGACGCGTCCTTGGTGACGTGTCCTTGGTGACGCGCCTCTCTTGACATCTGGCCCCACCTCCCTGGATCACGCGGCAGTCCATGTGACCGCTGCAGCCTGTGCTTGGCTTGTGATTGGCTGCAGCTGTCACTTGGACTGAATTGTCATCCCGGGAGGTCAGACTGGAGGAAGAAGCCGGGAGTTATCTGTAAGTCAGAACTTTTTTTTTTTTTTACACGTTCACGTATATTGGGATCGGAAGTCACTGTCCAGGGTGCTGAACCAGTTTAACTCTTTCAGCACCCTGGACAGTGACTGTCTCCTGCCGGGTTCGGTCAAAACGAGTTCGGCCGAACCCGGTGAAGTCCGGTTCGCTCATCTCTAAGACACTCCGTTCGGATGTTTGTAAACAGAAAAGCACGTGGTGCTTTTCTGTTTACATTCAGTTTGACAGCTCTTGCGCGCATCACGCAGTTCGCACGGAAGTCCTTCCGTGCGACATTCGTGGTTTTCCCGCACCCATTGACTTCAATGGGTGCGTGATGCGCGAAAAACGCACGATTATAGAACAAGTCGTGAGTTTTACGCAACGCACTCGCGCTGCGCAAAATTCACGCATTGTCTGCACTGCCCCAAAGAGTAATATAGGTGCGTACGACACGCGTGAAAAGCACGCGCGTATATTACGCTCGTGTAAATGAGGCCTTACTATATTAACCCCTTCCCGACATTTGCCGTATGGGTACGCCATGGAAAGCTATGACTTCCCACAAATTGCCGTATCCATACGCCAAATGTTTGGCACCGGCTCTGAAGCTGATCTGAAGTCATCATCGCCGGATCTCAGCTGTATCTTACAGCTGACATCCGGCTGTAATGGCGGGGACCGAAATTAGCTTCGGTCCCCGCCATTAACCCCTTAAGTGCAGCGCTCAAACGCGAGTGCTGCACTTAAGGTGTTTGCAGCTCATCGGAACCCCGGCAATGAAATTGCCAGGGTTCCGGTGGCTGCAATGGCAACCGGAGGCCTAATACTGGCCTCCCTGTCTGCCTAGCACGGAAACATGTCAAGATCCGCCCGGCGGCGGAGCCTGATCGGCTTCCGTAGCCGCCGGCAAGATGGCGCCGGCTCAGGAGCTGATCCGGCGTCAACAGCGGTGGAAGTCAGCTGGATGTAATGGCAGGAACCAGAGCTAGCTCCGATCCCTGTCATTAACTCCTTCAATGCAGCAATCGAAAGCGATTGCTTCATCGTAGTGGTTACTAACAGATCACCAGCCCTGACAGGCAATCATGACTGGCGACTGCTGCTATGGCAACGGGACACAATGGCCTACTGCTCTGCCATTACGGAAGCCGATTAGGCCCCACCAGAAGGCGAAGCTGTCAGTAAATAACTTTCCGATCAAATACATTGCACTACGTAGGTAAAAAAGTGTAAAAGAAAGTCTTAAAAAGTGTAAAAAAAGGGGGGGCGGAGTTACGACGCATCGTGATGGCAGCTTAATTCCTGAGCTCCTCACTTCACCTTCAGAAACTACAGCTTTATAGACGATATATCCAACCAAAATGGTGAGAACATCAAGGGACAAGAGCAGAGACTCATCCGGTACTGCAAAACAGGGAAAAAGTCAGTCCGAAATGGACAAATACCTGAAGAAAAAACTTTCCTCTCCTGCGGCCCGGGAAAAAATGGCGCCGGCACAGCATGCAGACGAGGCTGGAGATGATGACTCAGAGGAAGATAGCTCTGCAGCCTGTTCAGAGCCGGTGAGGGGCAGAGACACGCTATCACGCTCCTACTTTAAAAAGGTACTGACACAAGCAATCACCCCTGTAATGAAAGAGTTGGCGGATATAAAAGGGGATATTAAACAGATTGGGCAAAGGGTGGAATACCTAGAAGAAACGCAAACCTCTATTTTAAGCCACAGTGCTGTCGTTTCCAATATGCTTGTCTCACATCAGACTCACATAAATAACGCTCATTTGATGATTGAGGACCAGGAAAATCGAAGCCGCCGCCGGAATATCAGAGTGCGGGGCCTCCCTGAAGCAGTAACAGGAGACACATTGCCCCAAGTAATCACACAGATCTTTGCTGACCTTGTGGGTCAAGAGAGAGCCGACAAGATGGTGGTGGAAAGGGTACACAGAGCGCTAAGACCAAAGCCTGCGCCGAACGAACCGCCGAGGGATGTGATTTGCGGCCTGCTGAGTTTCCTAGACACATCAAGCCTGCTGAAAGCGGCGAGGGAACGACAGGAGTATTTGTATGAAGGGTCACAAGTACTCTTTTTTCAAGATATAGCACCCAGTACCTTGGCTAAAAGGAGGATCTTAAAGCCAGTGACAGACATGCTTCGTGTCAAGAAATTGCCGGTTAGGTGGTTATTCCCGTTCGGTTTAGCGACCATGATAGAAGGGCGACAATGCATCATTCGTTCCCCAGATGACCTCCCTAAACTCTGGGAAAAGTTGGGCATTTCACCGCTTGACATCCCATCATGGCTGCCTGTACAAGCAACTTCGGATATACCAGAACTCCCATACTTACCGTCGCCAACAGGATGGCAAGTGGCGTCAAGGATGAAGTCTCCGCGATATCGGAAACACCCAACGCCAGCTTTGGCTGATTGAAAGGCTCACCATGGACGATGAAAATATTTGCCATTACTACATAAGTGGTGAATTCTAGGGAGTGCGTGAGTGATTACTGAAATGCTTTTGTTTATAGCAGCAGATCCCTTTGTGCATTATATTACATATGTAAATGGTCTATTTCAATGTCCTCATATAATATGTATACTATTATCTGCTGTGTAAGGGTAGATACAGTGGTATTAGATATTGCTATAGTATATTTGCTCACGATTAGACAGTGTTGAACATTGTTAAGCTGTTAGGAGTGATTATACTGTGATAAAATTAGATGCAATATGGATATACTGGTTTACACTAATATAGTGAGATGGCCGGAGAGGACAGCCCATTCTTACTTTAGTATTGTCGATGAGCTTAAAGTGGATAATACAGTTTCTGGAGGTGGAACCTTGTTTTCTGGCGTTCCAATCTCCCCCTCCTCCTCCCCCTCATCCCCACCCTTATCCAGGTGCTTTCTCCGGGTTGGAGATATTGATGGCAATTGTGGATACTAGAGGATGTGCGGGAATTTTTTCTGCCCTTCCTCTGGGATCTCTTCGCTGCGGGGTGGATAGTCCCACAGGAATATATGTATATAGTTTAAGTTTTTATGTTTACACCGTGACCGTGCTCAGACATCACTGCGTTTGTCTCACTGTATTACTTCATTATGGCTTCGCTTAAAACTTTATCATTTAATGTTAAAGGCATGAACGTCCCACAGAAACGAAGTCAGATTTTCAACATGTTGAGAAGAGAAAGTGCTGATTTAATTTTCTTACAAGAAACACACTTTAAATCAAATAAGCTCCCTTCACTTCCTACTAAGCCTTATGACAAATGGTTTCACTGTTCTTATGATAGTGCTTCGAGGGGGGTCTCAATAGCGATACGAGACACGATACCCTTTGTTCATGAAGCCACACAAAGTGATCCTAATGGTCGTTATATATTTCTCAAAGGAACTATTTTGAACACGAAAATTACATTAGTTAATCTTTATGGACCAAATGTGAGACAGGTGCAGTGGTTGACGAAGGTATTACATTCACTTCAGCCCTTCTTTGAAGGAATGGTGATAGTAGGAGGGGACTTTAACATGGTCTTAGATCCGAACTTAGATTCCACATCCAAAGCATCACATATTACCCATAAGACTCGCAGAAGATTAAAAATGCTGTTAACCAGGTTAAAATTGATCGATGTGTGGAGAGTACATCATCCGTCCGACCGGGATTATTCCTTTTATTCAGCCCCACATAAGTCATACCAACGCTTAGATCATTTGCTAATTTCAGAACGTTTCTTGCCGGCGGTCACATCTTCCGGAATCGGTAACATTACCATTTCAGACCATGCACCGATCTTTATCAAAATTAAGTTAACAGACCTCCCTATGAGAGGGTGGAACTGGAGGCTAAATGACACTTTACTAGAAAATGTAAAAGATTTTGACGCCTTAGAACTCCGGTTGAAGGAATTTTTTGTGGTTAATGATGATCCTCTTATATCTCAGCCTATACTATGGGAGACACATAAAGCTGTTATAAGAGGGGAACTCATTGCTTTGGGGTCTAGAGTTAAGAAAGAACGGATGAAAACTATCAACCAGGTGTTGGGTAAAATCTCCTCACTTGAAAATATACATAAATGTGCACAGTTGGAGTCAGCGCAAGCTGAATTACGACACCTTAGGCAGGAATTAAAGAATATCCTTAATGTAAAATCGGCGAAAACCCTTCAACTATTAAAGTATAAAACCTATGCACACGGGGACAAGGGGAACAAAATAATGTCAAACCTCATTAAAAAACAAAGAGGGAAAACGTTCATTTCATCCATCAAAAACAAGGAAGGGCATAAACTCACCACAACAGATCTAATTGCCAGGGAATTTAGGAATTATTATTTGGAATTATATAATATTAAAAAGGATCCTAAACAGGCCAGTAGGACCCCACAGGCGGACGCCATACAAAAATTCTTAACATCTATTGAAGCGCCCTCCTTGTCAGAAGAAGAACGAGCCTCGCTGGTGGTTCCTTTCACTATGTCTGAAATTGAAAAGATTCTGATGTCCATACCAAATGGGAAAAGCCCTGGGCCGGATGGTCTGCCCATAATTTATTATAAAAAATTTAAAAATACATTAATGCCGTACTTTTTGTCACTATGTAATGCCCTGCTGAATGGAGCTATCTTCCCTAAACAAGCTTTAGAGGCCAACATTACTATTCTACCAAAAGAGGGGAAGGATCTGGAAAGGTGCAGCAGTTACAGGCCTATTTCTCTATTAAATTCGGACCTGAAATGGTGGGCAAAAATTTTGTCAACACGCATTAATGGTTACCTTTCTAAATTGGTTGGAGCGGAACAGGTGGGATTTGTTCCAGGGAGGGAAGGGAAATTTAATACCATAAGAACGGTTCATGCAATATATCACGCTAGACAACACAAAATTCCCTTGATCTTACTAGGGACAGACGCGGAGAAGGCCTTCGATCGCATAGATTGGATATTCCTGAAAGCTGCTCTTACTAAATTTGGCTTCCCCCAAACACTTATAGACATGATTTTCTCCTTATATCAAAATCCTACAGCAAGAATACAGGTGAACGGCACCTTTTCAGATCCTTTCCCTATTCAAAATGGAACGAGGCAAGGCTGCCCTCTGTCCCCCACGTTATTCGTTTTGGTAATGGAAACACTCTTACTTAAAATTAGACAGACTCCCTCTATTAAAGGCCTGAAGGTAGGACAATTCGAGCACAAAACAGCTGCATATGCGGATGATTTATTGGTCCTCATAACAAACCCTGTAGTGGCCCTTCCAAACCTCATACAAATTTTTGAAGAATTCGGTTGGATTTCAAACTTCAAGATTAATTATGAGAAGTCAGAAGCATTAAACATAACCTTACCTAACAATATTTTATTGACAATTAGCTCATGTTCACCTTTTAAATGGCAAAAATCCGAACTGCAATATTTAGGACTGAAACTCACGGCTAGCCCAAACTTGCTTTTTGCCAGGAATTACGACCCATTGTACTACAAAATTAAAAATTACTTGAACAAACTACGCATCCCATATATGTCGTGGATAGGACGCAAAAATCTCCTTACTACATTCATTCTACCACAAGTTTTATACCTGTTTCAGACTTTGCCAATTGACATTCCGAAGTATTACTTCCTAAAATTTAGACGCTTATTCACGGAATTTATGTGGAATACTAAAAGGCCTAGAATCGCATATCAGCAATTGATAAGGAAAAAAACTGAAGGAGGATTGGCACTGCCAGACCTAATTTCGTATTACAATGCAATACAATTGGGGAGATGGACACAATTGGCAAAGGCTGAAGGGGGATTGCCACATGTAGATATAGAGAAGGGGTTATTGATACACAATCAGGCTTCTGCTTTTTGGGTCGGAAACACGCTTCCTGCCAGAACATCGGTAGTGAGTGATATGACATGGGGGATGCTTAAGGTATGCCACATTTCCCCGGCACTACATCTACGTGACAGTAAGTTCTCAATGTTAGCGCCACTCTCTGTACTTCCATGTTTGGTGAACCCCACTTGCTCTAAGGTTCCTGATTCTTGGTCTCATTTGAGGTCCTTAAAGATAGAAAGAGTTTTTGACTCAATGGGACCACCTACACTTCATACCCTACATGAGGAACTGAAAATCCGTAGCCCTTCAAGCTTACAAGTGATAGACTTCACACACACATGTAAGAGGTTTCTCGCTTCCGTAGCTGCAAGCAAATCAGACCCCACATGGTTGGAAAACTACACTTTATGGGATACGACTCCTAAAAAGTGTCTCTCTAAGATATATAAACAGTTGATAACAAATATGAGCAAGGACACGCCAGGTTTTATACCAGCATGGGAAAGGGAACTGGGTTGTTTGTTCAATGCAGAGGAAAGATCTTACATTTTGCACCATTCACATGGTTTTTCTAGATGTGTTAGAATGCAAGAAAATTCTTACAAGCTACTAACGCGATGGTACAGAACGCCGGATTACTTATACAGGATTCGGGCATCTACTTCAGATCAATGCTGGAGGTGTGAGAGGGAAGTGGGTAGCATTTACCACATATGGTGGTCGTGCAGGGAGATCCAACCCTTCTGGAAAGAAGTAGAAAATCTGATTGCAAGAATTTGTTCAAATCCAGTGTTACTCACAAAAGAATTGATCTTACTGTGGTTACCCACAAAAGAGTTCTCCCCATCCTCCAAAAACCTTCCCACATACATAATCTCAGCGGCTAAACTATTGATCCCTACCTTGTGGAGGAGCTCAATACCCCCATCATTGGACCAACTAGTGAACAAAATACACCAAATATGTCGGCTGGAAGAACTTGCAGGGTGGGAAAATAAAAACAGGAAATCATTTCTCAAAATCTGGCAACCCTGGCTAGCGAATAGGGACAAGGCTTTAGGTAACCAAGGATAAGGGAAACATGAGTGGGACTCGTTGATAGAGAGGGGAGTCCAGAAAAATTTTTGATCAAGAGGGACAGCACAGAGTGTTTAGTACTTGATAGTACTTACAGTACGGGAAGAATATTACATGAGTCACGGTCACGGTGATATGTTTACTTGTTTATTTGTGTGTCTGGTTGTCTGTCATGTCGCAGTTGAGCATACAAGATAGACTGATTATATACATCAAACATCGGATTGCTATGGCATAAAATTTTAGATGTCATGAAGAGAAGATATTGTTCTCAAGCATAACATATTGATGTGCCAGGCATAAATGCTGCCTGTTATGGTTGTTGTAATTGACTAATGTATTTCTATGCAACTGCTTCAATAAAAAGAGTTTATACAAAAAAAAAAGTGTAAAAAAAAGTGAAAAGTTGGAAAACAATAAAAGTTTCAAGTAATAAAATAAAACACAATCGCCCTTTTTCACTTATCAAGTCCTTTATTATTGAAAAAAAATAATAAACCATACGTATTTGGTATCGGCGCGACCGTAGCGAACTGAGGTATCAAAATATTATATTATTTATTGCACGCGGGGAACAGCGTAAATTAAACCCGGAAAAAACTTTACCTGAGTTTCTGTTTTTTGGTCACTTTGCCCTACAAATATTGGAATAAAAAGTGATCAAAAAGTCGCACGTACCAAAAATGGTACCTATAAAAACTATAGATTGTCTCGCAAAAAACAAGCCCTCATACAGCTCTGGCGACATAAAAATTAAAAAGTTATGGTTCTCACAACTTGGCGACAGAAAAAAAACATTCGTTTTACAAAAGTAATTTTATTGTGCAAAAAGTTGTAAAACATAAAAAAGTGCTGTAAATTAGGTATCGCCGGAATCGTACTGACCCTCAGAATAAAGGTAACATGTAATTTATAACGCGTGGTGAACGCTGTATAAAAAAAATCTAAGAAAGCTGTGCCAGAATTGCGTTTTTTTGTTTACCTGGCCTCCCAAAAAATAGGATAAAAGGTGATCAAAAAGTTGCATGCACCCCAAAATGGTACCAATAATCGCTACAGCACGTCCCGCAAAAAAACAGCCCTCATACCACTACATCTATGAAAAAATAAAATTAGTTATGGCTCCAATAAGTCAGGAAATAAAAAATATGCAGTTGTGCCCGAGGGGAACATTTCTTCTGTTTCAAGAGGCGATTTATCAAGGATCTAAAATTAGGGAACCAGGAAAGGGAGGGCCCAAACATATCTGCTGGAAGCGAGGGTGCCCGTATTATACCAGGACAACACTTCACAGCAAAATTCCCCAAACTGCAAAGGTCCGGAGTGTGGACCAAAAGGGGCATAAGAAAGGACGCCATATATCAGTGCGACACTGGCCTGTGTAGAAAGGATTGCTTCACAGCGTAACACACATCTATGGATTATTTTATTGTTTTTTTACCCCATTATTATACCCCCTGACTATGCCCCTGATGTACTCTGCCCAGCTCACATATGCCCCACATTATAAACGGAAACATCAGTAAGACTCCAAACAAAACTATTACCAACCAAATTCCACGCTCCAAAAGCCAAATGGCGCTCCCACCCATCTGAACCCTACAGTGTGCCCAAACAGCAGTTTCCTTCCACATATATGGCATCGTCATACCCGGGAGAACCCTTTTAACAATTTTTGGGGTGTGTGTCTCCAGTGGCATAAGCTGGGCATGACATATTTGCCACTGAAATGGCATATCTAGGGAAAAATATAAATTTTTACTTTGCACCATCCGAAAGCACAATAATTTATGGAAAAGACCTGTGGGGTGAAAATGCTCACTACACCCCTTAATAAATGCCTTGAGGGGTGCAGTTTCCAAATGGGGTCACTTCTCAGGGGTTTCTTTTTATTATTTCACATCTGAGACTCTGCAATTGTGATCCAATACTTTATAAATCACCAAATTAGGCCTCAATTTGGCATTGGTACGCTTTCACTCCTGAGCCTGGTCGAATGTCCAAAAGATTAGGGCCACATGAAGGGTGTTTTAAAACCAGGAAACCCAGCATAATAATTAGAGAGCTGTCTTGTTATGGTGGCACAAGCTGGGCACCACATATTGGCATATCTATGGAAAAAAAAATCCAATATTCACTCTGCAACATCAAGTGCACACTAATTTCTACAAAACACCTGCAGGGTTAACATGCTTATTACACCCCTAGGTAAATGCATTGAGGGATGTAGTTTCCAAAATGTGGTCACTTTTGGGCGGTTTCCACAGTTTTGGTCCCACAGGCGCCCAGAAACCAATCCAGCAAAATCTTCACTCCAAATGGCGCTCCTTCCTTTCTGAGCCTTGCCGTGTGCCCAAACAGCAGTTTATGACCACATATTGCCGGGTATTGCCGTACTCGGGAGAAATTGCTTTACAAATGTTGGGTTCTTTTTTTCCTTTATTTGTTGAGAAAACAAAAAAATTTGCGGTAAAGCTACATCTTTTTGAAGAAAAAGGATTGTTTTTATTTTCACTGCCCAATTATAATAAATTCTATGAAACATCTATGGTGTAAAAAAGCTCACAATACTCCTAGATGGATTCCTCAAGGGGTGTAGTTTCCTAAATGGAGTCATTTTTTGGGCGTTTTCATTGTTTTGTCCCCTCAGGGGCTTTGCAAATGTGACATTGCCTCCTCAAATCATTGTTGCTAAATGTGATCTCCAAAAGCCAAATAGCGCTCTTTCCATTCTAAGCCCTGCCGTGTGTCCAAACAGCCGTTTATTACCACATGTGGGGTACTGTTTAATTCGGGAGATATTGCTTTACAAATTTTTCTCCTTCAGTCTTTGTGGAAATGAGAAAAAATTAGCTAAAACTACATTTTCTTTGAAAAAATGTACGTTTTTATTTTCAGGGCCTACTTCCAATAATTTCTGCAAAAAAACCTGTGGGGTCAAAACGCTCAGTATACCCCTAGATAATTTCCTCAATGGGTATAGTTTCCAAAATGGGGTCACGTGTGGGTGGTTTCCACTGTTTTATCCCCTCAGGGGCTTTGTAAATGTGACCTGGCCTCCGCAAGCCATTCCTGCTAAATGTGACCTCCAAAAGCCAAATGGTGCTCCATCCCTTCTAAGCCCTGCCGTGTGTCCAAACAGCCACTTATTACCACATGTGGGGTATTGTTTTACTCGGGAGAAATTGCTTTACAAATGTTGTGGTGCTTTTAATCCTTCAGTCGTTGTGGAAATTAGAAAAAATTAGCTAAACCCACATTTTCTTTGAAAAAATTTAGATTTAATTTTCACGACCTGCTTCCAATCATTTCTGTAAAAAACCTGTGCGGTCAAAATGCTCAATATACCCCTAGATAATTTCCTTGAGGTGTGTAGTTTCCCAAATGGGATCACTTTTGGGGGATTTCCCCTGTTTTGGCACCGCAAGAGCCCTTCAAACCTCACATGGTGCCTAAAATATATTCAAATAAAAATAAGGCCCCAAAATCCACTAGGTGCTCCTTTGATTCTGAGGCCGGTGCTTTAGTCCAGTAGCAAGCTAAGGCCACATGTGGGATATTTCCTAAAACTGCAGAATCTGGGCAATAAACATTGAGTTGCATTTTTATGGTAAAAGTTTCTGTGTTATAAAGAAAATTGGATTAAAAATTAATTTCTGTAAAAAATATGTCATTTTTTAATTTCACCCCTACTTTGCTTTAATTCCTGTGAAAAGTTTAAAGGGTTAAGAAATTTTCTAAATGCTGTTATGAATACTTTGAGGGGTGAAGTTTTTAAAATGGGGTGACTTTTTTGGGGTTTCTAATATATAAGGCCCTCAAAGCCACTTCACAAGTGATCTGGCCCCTGTAAAAATAGCTTTTTGACATTTTCTTGAAAATGTGAGAAATTGCTGCTAAAGTTCAAAGCCTTGTGAGGTCCTAGAAAAATAAAAGGATGTTCAAAAAATGATTCCAATCTAAAGTAGACATATGGGGGATGTTAATTAGCAACAATTTTGTTTGTTATAACTGCCTGTCTTACAAGCAGATACATTTAAGTTGAGAAAAATGCAAATGTTTGCAGTTTTTCACAATTAAATACTGAACATATCGAGCAAATTTTGCCAGTAACATCAAGTCCAATGTGTCACGAGAAAACAATCTCAGAATCGCTTGGATAGCTAAAAGCATTCCGACGTTATTACCACATAAAGTGACACATGTCAGATTTGAAAAATGAGGCTCTGTCAGGAAGGTCAAAAGTGGCTATAGAGGGAAGGGGTTAAGATATTGTATTACGGTCTGTAGCCTTTGGGGGGAATATATTAACCTTTCTACAACAGTTTACTAGCGTAGAAAATTCACAAAATGCACAAATGTTGACATTTTTGGGGGCAAAAAAATGGGCGGGGCTTAGCAGAAATGGCCAACAATTTTACTATAATTTACACCAATAACTGATGTAAATTATAGCAGAAATCTATATGTATAGTGCGGCCCAGATTTATCTCTGGGGGGCGTAACAAGGCAAAGGTCCGTGCCAGACCCATACCTCCCCCCAATCAGACTGTATGCCCCCCCAATCAGACAATAAAATACATTTTAAAAATGTACTTACCTCACCACTCCGATTCTCCCTCCCGGATTCCCTCAGGCTCTTACAGCAGGTCGCAGCACGTAGAAAGTACTGATGACAGGCCACGTTGCAGCTAAAAGATGCAACACATTTATTAAGAGTCGTTTGCCTGTTAATAAATGTGTTGCATCTTACTCCAGCAAACTGTTTAATAGGACTGGTGTATGAAACGCCAGTATTAAAGAGGTTTTCCACGTTATGACAATTAATGACCTATCCACTGGATAGGTCATCAGTATATGATCAGTGCGCGCCCGACACCCGGACCTCGCACCGATCCGCCACTCCAGCTGCCTCCGGGCACCGAACAACACTGCCGGAAGCAGATGGCTCAGGTCAAAGAATAGAGGCCGAGGTGCAGTTCTAACCAACGGCCGCTATGCAGTAGTCGGAGCCATCTGCTTCCGGCAATATTGTCCAGTGCCCGGAGGCAGCTGGACTGGCGTATCGGTGCAATCAAGGCAATGGAATTCCATTTGAGGAAATACACCAGGTATTCCAAATGTCTACAAGAATTTATTTTGATGTCAGTGGAGTATCTGCGCTTACATAATTTTTTTTGCCTTGATAGTTTTATTTTATTGCAGACAGAAAACGCCCTGATGGGGTCAAAATTCTCCCTCTCCATGGACAATTTGTTTATGACATGGTGGGAGAACAACATTTTTTCAGCCAATAATCCCTTTTACAAGTGGATTGTGTGGGATGGACGCTACATCGACGATCTTTTTTTTTGTTTAGGGGTCATGATGTGGTGTCTGTACCACCATTTATGGAATACAATAAAACCAATACATTTAATTTACAATGTTACAGGCTCGGCATCCATGGATTCTGTTACCTTCTTCGAGATTACGTTACAGGGAAATTGTAATAAAGAAAAGGAAACATTTTGTGAACCCTCTTCGGGCACTACAGTCACCCAGCTCACACCATCTAGGCAATACCTACAAGGGAATTTACAAGATCTAGGATAGCCTGCTCAAATGACAAGACATTTCACAACGAATGTATAAATATTGACCGTGGATTAAATTTTACAGGATATTAACAATTGATGTTAACCCCTTAATGACCAGGCCATTTTGAGCGTTAATGACCAAGGATTATTTCTTGTTTTTTCACGGTTGCATTCCAAGAGTCGTAATTTTTTTTTTATTCCGTCGACATAGCTGTATATGGGCTTGTTTTTAGTGGGACGAGTTGTATTTTGTAATTGTACCATTTTTAGATGCTTATAATATATTGATTAACTTTTATCAACTTTATTTTAGGAGAGAATTGAAAATAAACAGCTATTCCAGCATTGATTTTCACGTTATAAATGTATGCCGTTTACTATGCAGCATAAATAACATGTTAACTTTATTCTATGGGTCAGCACGATTACGGGGATACCAAATGTGTAAAGCTTTTATATGTTTTTCCTACGTTTGCACAATAAAAAGCCTTTTAGAAAAAAATTACTTGTTTTTGCATCACCGCATTCGAAGAGACGTAATTTTTTTATTTTTCCGTCGATGTGGCCGTATGTAGGCTTGATTTTTGCGGGCCAATGTGTAGTTTTCATTAGTACTATTTTGGAGTACATAGGACTTATAGATTAACTTTTATTTAATTTTTTTATGGGGGGAATGGGAGAAAAGAGAGAAATTTGCCGTTGTTTTTTGCGGGTTTTTTTGACGTGGTTCATCCGGTGGTTTAATTAATGTGTTCATTTTATTGTTCAAGTTGTTACGATCGCGGGGATCACATATATGTGCATGTGTTGTTTGTTTTGACACTTTTACTAAATAAAACCACTTTTTGGTTTTATTTGATTTTGACTGTAATTTTTTTTTTTCACAAACTTTATTTCACTGATTCACTTTTTTTTTTTTAGTCCCACCAGGGGACTTCACTATGCGATCTGTTGATCGCATATATAATGCTTTAATATACTTAGTATACCAAAGCATTTTTGCCTGTCAGTGTAAAACTGACAGGCAATCTATTAGGTCATGCCTCCGGCATGGCCTAACAGGCATTTGCTGAAGGCAGACCTGGGGGTCTTTGTTAGGCCCCCGGCTGCCATGGAAACCCAATGGCGACCTGCAATTTCTTTGCGGGGGCGCCGATGGGGTGACAGAGGGAGCTCCCTCCCTCTGTCAAACACATTACATGTCGCTGTCACTATTGACAGCGACATTTAATGGGTTAAACTGCCTGAATTGGAGCGCGCTTCAATCCCGGCAGTTGTAGCAGAAGCCAGGCTGTGTATAATGGCCGTGCTCCTGCCGCTGATCGCGTGGGTACAGTGTCAGTACCCGTGCGATCACAGGACGGATATATCCGTCCTCCTGCGCGAACTACCAGCTGCAGAGGACGGATATATCTGTCCTTCGGCGTTAAGAGGTTAAGAAGGGCATCAAAACAAAGGACACAAGAATCCATCTTGTTTAATAATAAATACTGAAGCACAAGAGATCAATTACCAGTTTCTTCAACGGCATAGAGCCAAAAGTTTGGAGAAATTGTGGGTAAAGGCTGCCCTTGGGTCACCTAGAGGATGAGATCTCTTAGTTACATCATACCTCCCAACAAAAAGGGGCAATATTTTTCTTTTAAGCCACGCCTCTAATCCCACCAAATCCCCGCCCATACACACCCGATTCAGCTCACACAGTATCATGCTCCCATAGTGCCTCCCACACAGTATAATACCAAATAGCTGCCCCTACACAGTATAATGCCCTCTACCTGCCACCATACAGTATAATGCCCATACAGATGCTCCCATGCAGTATAATGCCCAAACAAATTTCTCCATACAGCAGAGGCGTAGCTAGGTTCTCCAGCACCCGGGGCAAAGATTCAGTTTGGCGCCCCCCCCCCCAACCTCTTTCCCGACATCTCCTTCCCCCTCACCGTGTTTGTTTTCTCTACCAATCAAAGTGTCATTTATTTTTATGTAACGCGAGCATAAAAACATTTGTACATTTTACAAGCAATATGGTTCTATACACAACACCAGAACCAAGCTCAGTACATATATACAGCCCCAGAAGCAAGCTCACTACATATATACTACACCAGCACAAATACAGCTCAATTTAGTGCAACCCCTGCCGTATAGGTGTGTACGGCGTAAAACTACAGCTCCCAGCATGGCCCGAACAATGATAAGGATATGCTGGGAGATGCTGTTTCACAAAAAATAAATCCTATCATAATCATACCACCCATCATCTCGCTGCAGATCATACAGTGACTACAGTGCTGATTAGAGGCAGAATAAACATTTACATTGAGTGACTCACCGGTGACGTCTCAGATTCTAGTTATTTTTCTCCATCCGATCCAGACCTCTATGATGACTTCTCCCGGTCACAGCCCATTTCTGCAGTTTGCCGCTCACATGTCTTCAGCTTCTCACTTTTCCAACATTTCTGCACCTATAAATAAATATAAAGTTATCATTTTACCACACACTACGCCCCTAAATATAATAGCGCCATACACTGCACCTCTAATTATAATAGCACCATACACCGTGTCCTACACACACACACTGTGCGTCCTGTAGATAGTGCCTGCCATAGAGTCCCCTGTAGATAGTGCCTGCCATATAGCCCACCCTTGTATATAGTGCTCCACTAGATAGTCCACCCCTGTATATAGTGCTCCACAGATAGCCCACCCCTGTATATACTATATACAAGGGTGGGCTATCTGTGGTGCACTATATACAGGGGTGGACTATATGTACAAGGGGGCTATATACAGGGGTGGGCTTTCTGTGGAGCACTATAGGGGGAGCTATTTGTGGGATACTGTATACAGGGGTGGGCTATATCTACAGGGGGACTATATCTACAGGGGGACTATATCTACAGGGGTGGGCTATATCTACAGGGGTGGGCTATATCTACAGGGCTGGGCTATATCTACAGGGCTGGGCTATATCTACAGGGGTGGGCTATATCTACAGGGGTGGGCTATATCTACAGGGGTGGGCTATAGCTACAGGGGTGGGCTATAGCTACAGGGGTGGGCTATATCTACAGGGGTGGGCTATATCTACAGGGGGCTATATACTATATAGGCCCCTCTGCAGCTATAGCCCACCCCTGTATATGGTGCTCCATAGATAGCCCACCCCAGTATATAGCCCCCTGTAGATATAGTCCCCCTGTATATAGCCCACCCCCTGTAGATATAGTCCAACTGTATATAGCCCACCCCCTGTAGATATGGTCCCCCTGTAGATAGCCCACCCCAGTATATAGCCCCCTGTAGATATAGTCCCCCTGTATATAGCCCACCCCCTGTAGATATAGTCCCCCTGTAGATATAGTCCCCCTGTATATAGCCCACCCCCTGTAGATATAGTCCACCTGTATATAGCCCACCCCCTGTAGATATAGTCCCCTTGTATATAGCCCACCCCCTATAGATATAGTCCCCCTGTAGATATAGCCCCCCCCCCCTGTAGATATAGTCTGTCCCCCCGCAGATACAGACACACACTTCTATTACAATAAAAAAAAAAAAATATTCAAACTCACCTTATTCCCGCTCCCACGCCGTCCGGCAGCCATGGAGACCTGCTCTCTTCTGCACAGGTCTCCAGGGGGTTGAACACAGCGTCTATGAAAGGTGCTGATTGGCTGGGCAGGATGACTTTCCCTGCCAGTCAGTCAGCGCCTTTCATCGACGGAAGCGTCACTGGTACAAAAGGTACCAGTCGCTTCATTCGTGGAGAGGCGCTGAATGGCCGGGCACGGAACGTGCCCGGTCATTCATTGCTTCTAATTGTACCTGTGTCCTTGCGACACAGGTACAATTATAGTGCAGGAGGAGGTGGCGCTGGTGCCCCCCTCCGAGCTGCGCCCGGGGCACGTGCCCCGCCTGCCCCCCCCTAGCTACGCCCCTGCATACAGCATAACGCCACATAGCTTCCCCCATACAGCATAAAGCCCCCCTACAGCATAATGCCTCAATAGCCTCCCCATACAATATAATGACCCCATAGCTGCTTCATACAGTATAATGCCCCCCTAGCTGCCCTTATACAGTATAATACCCCCATAGCTGCCCCTAGGGCCAGTGCCCATATATAAAGTGCCAGTGACCTCTCAATAGTGCCACAGTGCCCATGTAGATAGTGCCCCTGTATAGTTCCACAGTTTCCATGTTGATAGTGCCACCACCCTGTAGAAAGGTAGACAGCGCCATTGCGACTACCTCTAGAAGCGGAATCCCCAGCCAGAGCATAGGCCGGGGATTCAGCTCCTAGAGGGAAGCCCTGATGTTACTGTCCATATATGGACAATAACGTCAGTGGATACTCCTTGAGCGAACCCCCGTTGCCGACTCTGGCCAGGGATTCCGCTCCAGGAGGAGCCACTAATGTCAATCGGCAACTGATCATTGGCAACGGGGATTCTGCTCAAGGAGTAGCCACTAATTCTGAAGCAGGAAACTATCAGCTCCCTGCTTTAGAATTAGTTCAGAGCGGAGGGAGCTCCTCCGCTCGCCGATGACTCCCCAGCATCGTTGCCAACCTCCACTTCAGAAATTTCTGGACTACTGAGCTAAACATCATGAACAGACCAAAAGTTTTACGGACACATTACAAAATCAAGAGTAAGGCCCCATGCTCACGACCGTAGATTTCGTCCGTAATTACGGACCCATTCCTTTCTATGGCCATAGAAACCTTCCGTAAAAAATAGGACATGTCCTATTTTTTTTACTTTATGGGCCACGGTCCTATACTTTATAATGGGAACATGGTCCGCAAATGCGGATGACTGTCCGCAGCCGTGCGTGGGCGTAATCACGGGAACGGTCGTGTGCATGGGGCCTCAGTGATAATAAAGAGCATAACTAACACCTTTTATAAGTGATCACAAGTACGGTCACAACTGAAGTTGAATTCAAAAACGATTAAAGTAAGGGCCTGTTCACATCAGTATTGGCTTTCCATTCCGGGGTCCGTCGGAGGTTTCAGTCGGGTGAACCCCGCAACGGAAAGTCAAACTGAAATTACAGCTTACGTTTCAGTTGACTGCGCTATTGATTCCGTTGGAAAAACAGAAACCTGCCATAATTGTGACGAACGGAAACCATTAGCAATGTTTCCATCACCATCGATATCAATGGGGACGGAAACGGAAACTATGTTTTAGTTTGACTTTCCATTGCGGGGTTCACCCAACGGAAACCTCAGACGGAACCCCGGAACGGAAAGCCAACGCTGATGTGAACAGGCCCTAAGGCTTCTTTCACACTAGCGTTTCTATACGTTTACCTCTCTTCCGTCAGAGGAAGAGAGGATCGATATGTTAAACGGAAAGCAACGGCTCAATTAGAATTACCATTGCTTTTAATGGTAATTCTTTTGTATCAGTTGCTTTCCGTTTGTCTCCGTTCTCTAAGTTTCCGTTTTTTTTAAAGGAAACAAAAGTGCAGTCTGACGAACTTTTATTTCCGTTGTTTTTGTATCTGAAATGTGTTCTACAATGCGCGTTTTGAACTTTCTAATCGTGCGCCCTACAGATGTAGCCGGCTTTATCTTGACTTTCAACGCATTAAATACACAGTGGCAGTGTTTTTTCAATGACTTTTTTATGACTTTTGTTGTGTGATATCACGCTGCAGCAAGTTATCCGAGTCACGATAAAGATGGCTACATCCGTACATACATCCGCAGCCTGCGGCTCATACAATGCACTGATGACGTTGAGTGCTGTGTCACATATAAAGGACCTGACGCTGCTCGGTGTCAGTGCATTGTATGGGCAGCAGGGAGCCTTAGGGGATCAAGGGGGAAGAAGAGAAGCAGAGAAAAGATTATACTTATTTTTTATTTTACATTATGTCCGATGGGTAGGGGGAATGGATGGAGCATGGTCGCGGTCGCTGCATAACGATTGTGGCGCACGAACGGCCGAAAGATGTGACACATTTAATAAATGTATTTCATCTTACTCCAACTTTCTTTATATTAAGACTGGCATATGAAATGCCATCTTAATAAATTCCCCCCAATGTTTTTATGGCCTTGAAGAAGTGAAGAAACCAAAGACGGGTGGATATCGGAGAAGACACTTCCTGAATAGGGAGGCGTTCTGCGATCTGCAGCTTCATACAAGATTCCCGAAGGGTCTTAATTGGAGGAATGATCTGTTATATGTTTACTTAAGTGGAATAACACGTAATACACAATGTATATATCAACGACATAGCATAACAGTCATTTTCCTCTCATAATATGCAGTTTGACGACTTTAAGATGGTGATTTGTTTTTAAAATATTGCATATTTAAATATTGTGCTGAACTCCTGTTAAATAAAGATTCAGCTTCTCCCCTACTTGAGTAGCTGTGCAGCACCTGCACAAACTTGAGAATTTGCCTCTCTGGTCATGTGATCACAGGTCCTGCACACATAACACAACAGCACTACACAAACTATCTATGCAGTTTGGTCACTAGATGGCAGCAAGCACTAAAATGATATACACATACATGTTTACATAGGCGGCATACATGTTTACATAGGCGGCATACATGTTTACATAGGCGGCATACATATTTACATAGGCGGCATACATGTTTACATAGGTGGCATACATATTTACATAGGCGGCATACATGTTTACATAGGCGGCATACATGTTTACATAGGCGGCATACATATTTACATAGGCGGCATACATGTTTACATAGGCGGCATACATGTTTACATAGACGGCATACATGTTTACATAGGCGGCATACATGTTTACATAGGCGGCATACATGTTTACATAGGCGGCATACATATTTACATAGGCGGCATACATGTTTACATAGGCGGCATACATGTTTACATAGGCGGCATACATGTTTACATAGACGGCATACATGTTTACATAGGCGGTATACATGTTTACATAGGCGGCATACATGTTTACATAGGCGGTATACATGTTTACATAGGCGGCATACATGTTTACATAGGCGGCATACATGTTTACATAGGCGGCATACATATTTACATAGGTGGCATACATGTTTACATAGGCGGCATACATGTTTACATAGGCGGCATACATATTTACATAGGCGGCATACATGTTTACATAGGCGGCATACATGTTTACATAGGCGGCATACATGTTTACATAGACGGCATACATGTTAACATAGGCGGCATACATGTTTACATAGGCGCCATACATGTTTACATAGGTGTCATACATGTTTACATAGGCGCCATACATGTTTACATAGGTGGCATACATGTTTACATAGGCGGCATACATGTTTACATAGGCGGCATACATATTTACATAGGCGGCATACATGTTTACATAGGCAGCATACATGTTTACATAGGCGGCATACATGTTTACATAGGCGGCATACATATTTACATAGGCGGCATACATGTTTACATAGGCGGCATACATGTTTACATAGGCAGCATACATATTTACATAGGCGGCATACATGTTTACATAGGCAGCATACATGTTTACATAGGCAGCATACATGTTTACATAGGCGGCGCGCTTGGTGCTAAATTTCTAAATAAAAACACATCAAAAGAAACATAAACACATCAACTATCAATTATAATCCATGCCCACCTGTGGCGGCTCCTACGCATATCCTCACCATTGTGGTCGGACAGTCTGAAGGTGACAGTGGAGAGGATTATTTTCAGACACTTCTACACTGGTTTGGACTGGTTCACTGGTTTCCCAGTTTGATCGGCTGCTTGTCTCATTTGAATTAAGAACCTCCTGAGCTCAGGACAAGGGGCAAATAACAGAAATAGTCCCAGAAAAAGTCTCTCTCCACCTGCAGCAAAATAGACAAAGTGGTTCCCCCCCATTCCTCACACTGGCCCCAGATGAAACTGCTATGGCGAAACTCCACTGACTTTTGTACCTAGCGCAACAGCCCCAGATACCGAACCATACCACACCGCCACAGGAGAAGGAGCAACGGGGACCACAGGTGGTGGGACCTCACACTGCACCAAAGCCTCTCTAACACCAGCCAGTAATTGAGCCACTACCTGTCCCAAATCAGACACAGTCAAGCTGGGGGGCTCCTGACTATGGTATGAGCAGGGTTCAGGAAGCCTTGACCTCCTAGCTAGTCTTGACTTAGGGATTAGCGGCATATCCCTCAGCACCCCTGATGGTAAGTCTATAACTTAACCTTTACCTAACAATGTCCACCACCCCAGTCTCTTCTGTTCCATGGGAGGTTTCTGTCCTCCCTGAGGTCACCTCAGGAGCAGGACGTATGTTACGTCCATGGCCGGGGGTCGTCGTTCTGACTTACCTCTTGACGATCCCGGCCATGGATGCTTCTCTTCTCGGCGTGTACTCCCTCAAGGGTGACGCCGGCACTCTCTTCCGGGTCCTCGGATTGTGTACCGCAGGGCGCCCACGCGTGCACGGCCTTAAAGGGCCAGTATGCGTCAAGCTGCCTTACATCAATTATCAGCCCAAATGGCTGCTGGACTATAATAAGGGGACAAAAAATAGAAGAGAATATCCAGAATCCCAGAATATTGTGGTTGGGGGGCCACACGGTGCCGTCCTAGTAACTAAACCAAAAACAATGAACCAAAAAACTATCCAGGACAAAACAAGCACTCATCTGGGTAAGAGAATTCAGATATTGATATATAAAAAATAAATATATCTATAGATATTGTGATATAAAATTAGTTTAATTTGTAGAAAAAAGGGAAAAGTAGCAAACAAATTCCCACAAAATTCATATGCAATAATAGAATACAATTTAAAAACGACCTGGCCAGGGATAATTATGGGTATATATCGATATAAGCATAAATATGCTAAATGAGATACAAAAAGATATATCGGCAAGGTACATATAACAAGTTACAGCCTAGGAGGGACAGTCAATTCAAACCTGTCAGAACGGCAAAATTGTTAAGCACATCCAGGAACCAATATAAGTACGGTAAAGTAGAGTGAGCAAAGAGAATAGAAATGATCCACAATGATTCTCCGCATACTCATCTATTGTGTGCACATCAGTCCATAGATGGGCTTTATCATTCTTGAAGTTTCAGTGCAACTTAACAGCCACATGTATCTGACCTTAGAATCGTATTCTTGGTCACTTCGATTCCTTCAAGCAGGCGGATTCCTGATTATACACAGAGTGGATTTCTCCCTTGCTTCCTTCTCCGTAACAGGATGGGTTAATTCCTGGGTACAGGTGAATTTAAGGGCTGTTGTAGCGTGCATGCAAAGTTCTTGCTTTAAGTTTGAAACAGCCAATTGATATCCTCTAGATGTTATGTCCCATACCTCATAAGTAGTAGAGGTTAAGAATCTCAAGTCCAGGGACCCAATAAGGAGATACCAGCCAAGGTAGTAGGTAACAAACCAAGCGTGGTTTGAGGCATGGAGTTTACAGGTAACCACGCCTGAGGAAAACGGTGTGATGACGTCTCTCACCACCGTGCATACGTCTTACGCGTTTCGTCCCAGCTGGGACTTCATCAGAGACAGGAAATCATGTTCACGATAGTACCTGCTTATATAGCACAGGCATTTAAAGATACATTGTCAATTTCAATAACTCGATCGTTTACATGCAGCAGAATATTGGGAATAAACTGCAAGTACAGATTAAACAAATGTACAATACATCCTAAACCATTTTTAGAAAGGTAATCATAATAAAGAATAATATCATTAGAAAATATTACCAGGCTTGCCAAAAGCAGATACGACCAAAAATTAGGTCCTCATTAACCGCTTCCCTCTTTAGCCACTTTTGACCTTCCTGACAGAGCCTCATTTTTCAAATCTGACATGTGTCACTTTATGTGGTAATAACTCCGGAATGGTTTCACCTATCCAAGCGATTCTGAGATTGTTTTCTCGTGACACATTGGACTTTATGTTACTGGCAAAATTTGCTCGATATGTTCAGTATTTAATTGTGAAAAACACCAAAAATTAGTGAAAAAATGCAAAAATTAGCATTTTTCTCAATTTAAATGTATCTGCTTGTAAGACAGGCAGTTATACCACTCAAAATTGTTGCTAATTAACATCACCCATATGTCTACTTTAGATTGGCATCGTTTTTTGAACATCCTTTTATTTTTCTATGACCTCACAAGGCTTTGAACTTTAGCAGCAATTTCTCACATTTTCAAGAAAATTTCAAAAGGCTATTTTTACAGGGGCCAGTTCACTTGTGAAGTGGTTTTGAGGGCCTTATATATTAGAAACCCCCAAAAAGTCACCCCATTTTAAAAACGTCACCCCTCAAAGTATTCAAAACAGCATTTAGAAAATGTCTTAACCCTTTACACATTTCACAGGAATTAAAGCAAAGTAGAGGTGAAATTTACAAATTTCATATTTTTCTGCAGAAATAAATTTTTAATACAATTTTTTTTATAACACAGAAGGTTTTACCAGAGAAATGCAACTCAATATTTGTTGCCCAGTTTCTGCAGTTTTAGGAAATATCCCACATGGCTTACACCTTCTGTGAAAGGGGCAATACATGACAAAAAAAGGGCATTTAAAAAATACAAATCTGAGGGTACAGCTGCAGCCTTTGTAAAATATAAAGAGCTTAATAAAATCTGTAAAAATGTAATAAAATTAGCAAAAATACAAAATGAAAGGCAGGTGGCCAAGGATAGTAAAACAAATCCTAAAAAATTCTTCAAGCATATAAATGCAAAAAAGCCAAGGTCTGAACATGTAGGACCCCTAGAAAATGGTAATGGGGAGTTGATCACAGGGGATCAAGATAAGGCAGAGTTACTAAATGGGTTATTTAGCTCTGTATATACAACAGAAGAAAGAGCAGCTGATGTAGCCGGTGCCAGTGCTGTTAATATATAAGTTGATATACTGAATTGGATGAATGTAGAGATGGTCCAAGCTAAATTAAATAAAATAAATGTGCACAAGGCCCCGGGACCAGATGGGTTACACCCTAGAATTCTTAAAGAGCTTAGTTCAGTTATTTCTGTCCCCCTTTTCATAATATTCAGAGAATCTCTAGTGACTGGTATAGTGCCAAGGGACTGGCGCAGGGCAAATGTGGTGCCTATTTTCAAAAAGGGCTCTAGGTCTTCCCCGGGTAATTATAGACCAGTAAGCTTAACATCCATCGTGGGGAAAATGTTTGAGGGGCTATTGAGGGACTATATACAGGATTATGTGACAATAAATAGCATTATAAGTGACAGCCAGCACGGTTTTACTAAGGACAGAAGTTGTCAAACTAACCTAATCTGTTTTTATGAAGAGGTGAGCAGAAGTCTAGACAGAGGGGCCGCTGTGGATATAGTGTTTTTGGACTTTGCAAAGGCATTTGACACTGTCCCCCATAGACGCCTAATGGGTAAATTAAGGACTATAGGTTTAGAAAATATAGTTTGTAATTGGATTGAGAATTGGCTCAAGGACCGTATCCAGAGAGTTGTGGTCAATGATTCCTACTCTGAATGGTCCCCGGTTATAAGTGGTGTACCCCAGGGTTCAGTGCTGGGACCACTATTATTCAACTTATTTATTAATGATATAGAGGATGGGATTAATAGCACTATTTCTATTTTTGCAGATGACACCAAGCTATGTAATATAGTTCAGACTATGGAAGATGTTCATGAATTACAGGCAGATTTAAACAAACTAAGTGTTTGGGCGTCCACTTGGCAAATGAAGTTTAATGTAGATAAATGTAAAGTTATGCATCTGGGTACCAACAACCTGCATGCATCATATGTCCTAGGGGGCGCTACACTGGCGGATTCACTTGTTGAGAAGGATCTGGGTGTACTTGTAAATCATAAACTCAATAACAGCATGCAGTGTCAATCAGCTGCTTCAAAGGCCAGCAGGATATTGTTGTGTATTAAAAGAGGCATGAACTCGCGGGACAGGGATGTAATAATGCCACTTTACAAAGCATTAGTGAGGCCTCATCTAGAATATGCAGTTCAGTTCTGGGCTCCAGTTCATAGAAAGGATGCCCTGGAGTTGGAAAAAATACAAAGAAGAACAACGAAGCTAATAAGGGGCATGGAGAATTTAAGTTATGAGGAAAGATTGAAAGAATTAAACCTATTTAGCCTTGAAAAAAGACGACTAAGGGGGGACATGATTAACTTATATAAATATATTAATGGCACATACAAAAAATATGGTGATATCCTGTTCCTTGTAAAACCCGCTCAAAAAACAAGGGGGCACTCCCTCCGTCTGGAGAAAAAAAGGTTCAAGCTGCAGAGGCGACAAGGCTTCTTTACAGTAAGAACGGTGAATTTATGGAATAGCCTACCGCAGGAGCCGTCACAGCAGGGACAGTAGACACCGCAGGAGCCGTCACAGCAGGGACAGGAGACACCGCAGGAGCCGTCACAGCAGGGACAGTAGACACCGCAGGAGCCGTCACAGCAGGGACAGTAGATGGCTTTAAAAAAGGGTTAGATAATTTCCTAGAACAAAAAAATATTAGCTCCTATGTGTAGAAATTTTTCCTTCCCTTTTCCCTTCCCTTGGTTGAACTTGATGGACATGTGTCTTTTTTCAGCCGTACTAACTATGTAACTATGTAACTATGTGGCCGTAGCGTGCTACTGGAATGAAGCACCGGCCTCAGAAGCAAAGGAGCACCTAGTGGATTTTGGGGCCTTATTTTTGTTAGAATATATTTTAGGCACCATGTCAGGTTTGAAGTGCTCTTGCAGTGACAAAACAGTAAAAATCCCCCAAAAGTGACCCCATCTGGGAAACTAGACACCTCAAGGAAATTATCTAGGGGTGTAGTTGGCATTTTGACTGCACAGGTTTTTTACAGAAATTATTGGAAGCAGGCCGTGAAAATTAAAATCAACATTTCTTCAAAGAAAATGTAGGTTTAGCGATTTTTTTTTCTCATTTCCACAAGGACTAAAGGAGAAAAAGCACCACAACATTTGTAAAGCAATTTCTCCCGAGTAAAACAATACCTCACATGTGATAATAAACGGTTGTTTGGAGACACGGCGTGTCTGAGAAGGGAAAGAGCGCTATTTGGCTTTAAGAGTTCACATTTAGCAGGAATAGTTTGCGGAGGCCATGTAACATTTACAAAGCCCCTGAGGTGACAAAACAGTGGAAACCCCCAACAAGTGACCCCATTTTGGAAACTATACCCCTTGACGAAATTATCTAGGGGTATAGTGAGCATTTTGACCCCACCGGTTTTTTGCAGAAATTTTTGCAAGTAGGCTGTGAAAATGAAAATCTACATTTTTTCAAATAAAATGTAGGTTTAGCAATTTTTTTTTCATTTCCACAAAGACTAAAGGAGAAAAAGCACCATAAAATTTGTAAAGAAATTTCTCCCGAGTAAAACAATACCCCACATGTGGTAATAAACGGCTGTTTGGACACACGGCGAGGCTGAGAAGGGAAAGAGCGCCATTTGGCTTTTGGAACTCAAGTTTAGCAGGAATGGTTTGCGGAGGCCATGTCACATTTACAAAGCCCCTGAGGGGATAAAACAGTGGAAACCCCCCACAAGTGACCCCATTTTGGAAACTACACCCATTGAGGAAATTATCTAGGGGTATAGTGAGCGTTTTGACGCAACAGGTTTTTTGCATAAATTATTGGAAGTAGGCCCTGAAAATGACAATCTAAATTTTTTCAAAGAAAATGTAGGTTTAGCTAATTTTTTATAATTTCCACAAGGACTGAAGGAGAAAAAGCACCCCAAAATTTGTAAAGCAATTTCTCCCGAGTAAAATAATACCCCACATGTGGTAATAAACGGCTGTTTGGACACACGGCAGGGCTTAGAAGGGAAAGAGCACTATTTGGCTTTTTGAGATCACATTTAGCAGGAATGGTTTGCGGAGGCCAGGTCACATTTGCAAAGCCCCTGAGGGGACAAAACAATGAAAACACCCAAAAAGGGACTCCATTTAGGAAACTACACCTCTTGAGGAATTTATCTAGGGGTGTAGTGAGCATTTTGACCCCACAGATGTTTCATAGAATTTATTAGAATTAGGCAGTGAAAATAAAAACAGTCCTTTTTCTTCAATAAGACGTAGCTTTAGCGCAAATGTTTTCATTTTCTCAACAAATAAAGGAAAAAAAGAACACAACATTTGTAAAGCAATTTCTCCCGAGTACGGCAATACCACATATGTGGTCATAAACTGCTGTTTGGGCAAACGGCAGGGCTCAGAAGGGAAGGACCGCCATTTGGTGTGCAGATGTTGCTGGATTGGTTTCTGGGCGCCTGTGGGCCCAAAACAGTGGAAACCCCCCAGAAGTGACCCCATTTTGGAAACTACACCCCTCAATGCATTTACCAAGGGGTGTAGTAAGCATTTTAACCCTGCAGGTGTTTTGTAGAAATTAGTGTTCACTCGATGTTGCAGAGTGAAAATGGGATTTTTTTCCATAGATATGCCAATATGTGGTGCCCGGCTTGTGCCACCATAACAAGACAGCTCTCTAATTATTGTGCGGTGTTTCCCGGTTTTAGAAACACCCTACATGTGGCCCTAATCTTTTGTCTGGACATATGACAGGGCTCAGAAGTGAAGAGTACCATGCGGAGTGGAGGCCTAATTTGGCGATTTACAAAGTATTGGTTCACAACTGCAGAGGCTCAGATGTGAAATAATAAAAAGAAACCCCTGATAAGTGACCCCCACTATGGAAACTGCACCCCTCAAGGCATTTATTAAGGGGTGTAGTGAGCATTTTCACCCCACGTGTCTTTTCCATAAATGAATGCGCTGTGGATGGTGCAAATTAAAAATTTATATTTTTCCCTAGATATGCCATTCAGTGGCAAATATGTCATGCCCAGCTTATGACGCTGGAGTCACACACCCCAAAAATTGTTAAAAGGGTTCTCCCGGGTATGACGATGCCATATATGTTGACGGAAACTGCTGTTTGGGGACGCTGTAGGGTTCAGAGCCGAGGGAGCACCATTTGGCTTTTGGAGAGCGGATTTTGCTTGGTACAGTTAGCATTTTGACCACATAGGTTTCTTGCAGAATTTACTGGAATTAGGCTGTGAAAATGAATATTAAATTTTTTGTCTAGTAAGATGTTTAAGTTTTTTAATTTTCACAAGGGATAAAGAAGAAAAAGCCACCCAAGATTTGTAAAGCATTTCTCCCGAGTACTGCAATACCCAATGGTTTTTTATTAGAAATCAATTAACCCTTCCAGGACTGATACTTTTTTTGCTTTTTCATTTTCGTTTTTTCACTCCCCGCTTTCCAAGAGCCATAACCTTTTTATTTTTCTGTAAATAGAGTGGTGTGAGAGCTTATTTTTTGCGGGAGAAGTTGTAGTTTCTAATGGTAGCATTTAAAGAAACATATGAATTACCGCAAAACTAAAAATAAAAGTCTTTGCGGCTAAAATTAGAAATAACTGCGATTCCTCCACTATTTTATGGGTTTCATTTTTATGACTTTCACCATGCAGTAAAAAGACAAATTAACTTTATTCCTTCGTCTCAATACGATTATGGTAACACCATATTTATACAGGTTTTTTATATCTTACTACTTTTACGAAGAAAAATATAGTTGTTTTGTTTCAACACATTCTGAGAGCCATAACATCTTTCGTTTTTGGTCGATTGAGCGGTGTGAGGGCTTATTTTTGGCGGGACGAGCTGTAGTTTTTACTTTCAATAAATTTTTATTTGAATTTTCCAACACAAACACAAGAAAACATAAATGTGAAGATCTCTAAACATTTCGAGATCTGTCAATGATCCATACATTGGAAACACGCAACTAAAAGTTAACAGTGCCTCCACTAGAACTTGCCCCTGATTAGATCCAACCTTTTGCTTTACTTGAAATATTTGGATTGTAACCACCTGTCCCATAACCGTTTAGTGCGTTGCTGTAAATGAGCTTGTGATAATAATGCCATTTCATAATGACATTGCATATTCACCCTTCGAATAACTTCAGCAATATTAGGAGAATCTGGAGACTTCCATGTCCGATCTATAGTTAGTCTAGTTGCAATTAAGATATGGTGTATAACCACTCTCTTGTCCGGTGGGATGTCATCTAATGAGATATCTAAAATAGCTAAACAGGGGTTAATCTCAACCTGAGAATCTGATATTTCTGAAATTAGGTTAAATGTATCCGACCATATGGAAGCTATGTTAGGGCACGACCACCACATATGTATCAGAGAACCCATGAGTCCGCATCCTCTCCAACACAATCTAGAGGACCCTTGAGTAATGTGTGCTATACACAGATAGATAAGAGAAGCACCTCCAGCTCACCTTGATATGCAGATGTATTTCCAGGAAGGTTCATGCACGGATCCTTGTGTCGGCACACATATAGACGAGACTAGAAAGAATGGGGTTGAATCCAGCACGGACAGTTATTTTAAAATGGAAGAACTGTTTCCAAGTTTAATGGGCCAGTATGTTTGGCAGGTTAAAATCAGGAGTAAGGAGCACGGTGTGACATCCTGATATAATGGAGAAAAATTGTGGTAGTGGTAGATAGAGAGCCTACGCGTTTCAGCCATGACTAAGGACGCTTGGAGCGTCTGAAACGCGTAGGCTCTCTATCTACCACTACCACAATTTTTCTCCATTATATCAGGATGTCACACCGTGCTCCTTACTCCTGATTTTAACCTGCCAAACATACTGGCCCATTAAACTTGGAAACAGTTCTTCCATTTTAAAATAACTGTCCGTGCTGGATTCAACCCCATTCTTTCTAGTAATGTGTGCTACCCTAGATGGAGTAAGATACCATCTAAGATGGATTTTCTTCATTAATTCCGTGTGGTTCACACATTTGGACAATTTAGACGACCATCTTGACACTTTAATCCACTGCTCAGTAGAGTAGGAAGTCCCCAGTTCCCCCTCCCATTTTGTCATATATACTGCCTTCCCTCCTTTCCCCATCTGAAGAATAAGATCATAACTACATGTCATACCTTTTACCAGTCCTGACTCAGCCCACATGAACCTGTGAAAGGCACTAAAGCTGTCTGGGGTCGGTGGGATTTTTACGGACTGCATGAGGTGTCAAATTTGAAGATATTGAAAAAAGAATCTGGAGGAGATATTATAGGTATTTGTAATATTCTCAAAAGATTTAAACGTACCACCTTCATAAAAGTCCGAGATCCACTCAATCCAAGCTTCCAACCATGGGGTGATCAAAATATGAGGAAGAAAGATTGCAATAATTTGGGTTGGGATTTTAGTCTTTGGCACATGAATCCAGTTTTCTTTACATACATATTTACTCCACACCTGTAGAGAATCTTCCATCGACCGCAAAGGCATAGGTGGTACTTTAGCCCCCAAATATGCAGCTACCATAAGATGCTTCATTATTAACGTAGGAAACATTGCGTCCTCTATTTGAGACCATAATGGTTTGTCAACGGAAAACCCACTTGGTTTCATCTGATCCATTATAGCCGCTACATTGTACGCTTTTAAGCTTGGAACTCCCAGTCCTCCATATTTCCCTCTTTGGAACAGTAGATGTTTAGCTACTCTTGCTCTCTTATTGTTCCAAATGAATCTCATAAGCACTGTTTGTAGTCTGGACAATAATGAGGGCGATATTAAATAGGGTAATGTCCTGCAATAGTATAAGTATTTGGGCAGAAGTAACATTTTTACTATATTAATCCTGGCCATCCAAGACAATTGAAACTTGTCCAATCTATTGCAATCCTTCGTTATTTGAGATATGAGCGTCATGTAATTTTTATTCATAACCATAGATGGATGAGGAGCCAACATTATACCCAGATATGTTAGCCCCTCAATTGCCCATATAAAATTAAAGCTAGAGAGAAGTGGTTTCATTATTGGAGGAATATGAATGGGCATTATCAGGGATTTTGCTACGTTCAGCTTGTAATATGACATTTCAGAGTAACAAGCTATAATCCTAGTTATTTCAACTAAGGAAGACATGGGTGACTGACAAATTAGTACCACATCATCCGCATAAAGACCAATTTTATGTTCTCTTCCCCTTACGTTAATTCCTGAAATATGTGGTGATGTTCTAATCATTTCCGCAAATGGTTCCATACACAAATCAAAAATTAGGGTGGAGAGAGGGCAGCCATGGCGAGTTCCATTGCTTATAAAAAATGTTTTGGTCAAAAACCCAGATGTATATACCAGAGCTGAAGGGGTTGAATACAGGGAAAGGACCGCTTTTTTAATAAAGGAGTGAAAGCCGAATTTATCTAATACCGCTTCTAAAAAACGCCAATGTACCCGGTCGAAAGCTTTTTCCGCGTCCAAAGAGAGGACTACTGTGGGTTCTAACGAGTCATATGCAATCTGAATCAAATCTAACATTCTTCTGGTGCCATCTCTGGCCTGACGACCTTTCACAAATCCCACTTGATCCAGTGAAATCAAGGAAGGTAGGCACTCATTTATTCGCATTGCTAATCATTTTGAGAAGATTTTAATATCACTATTTAGTAGCGAGATCGGACGAAAATTCTCTGGTCTATCAGCCGATTTACCAGGTTTAGGGAGAGTTATCAGGATCGCCTGTAACATTTCCGATGGAGGAGATTGTTTGGCTACTAGCTCATTATATGTATTCGTCATAAATGGAATAAGTACTTCTTCAAATATTTTAAAATACTCATTTGGGAGCCCGTCTGGTCCCGGAGCTTTGTTTAGTTTTAAACCCTTCATTGTTTTTCGTAATTCGATCTCTGAAATTGGAGCATTTAAGCTAGTTAATTGAGACTCAGATAGTTGTGGGAGCTTTATTTCAGATAAAAACTCTTTCATTCGATCTGAAGAAGCGTGGGTTAGAGAGGAGTCTCCCTTCAGGTTGTATAATTGGCTATAATAATCTGCAAAGGAATCTGCAATCTTTTGGGGTTCATACACCTTTGGTCGAGATAAATATTGTATTTTAGACCTAGCTGTTTGAACTTTCACCCTTTTCGCTAAGAGTTTGCCTGGCCTATCAGCTTGTATGTAAAAGTTCAATTTAAGACGTTTCAAATTTTTATCATATTTGACTAAGTTCAAAACCTGTAGTTTATCCCGCAGCTCTCTGAGAATCTCCCCTGTAGCCCACGTAGGAGTTGATTTCATTAAGGATTCCTTAACTTTAATTGCCAACAATAACTCATCCATTTCTTTGTTCCTAATTCGCTTTGCCCTAGCCGCCTGTTGAATGAAAAGACCCCTCACGAAAGCTTTGTGGGAGCACCACACCATTTCTGGAGTAGCCGATGGGGAATTTATTTAAAATAATTCCTCTAAAGCTGCTCGTATGGAGTCTTGAATGGGCTGAGACTTCAAAAGAAACGTATTTAATTTCCAAGGGGCTCTTGGAGGTAAACTATATTTTGCCTTCAAAATTAAGGATATGGGGGCGTGATCCAACCATGTACTAACCCCAATTTCCGAACTCTCAGAATTTAAGAGGATCTCTCTGTCAACCCAAAAAAAAATCTATCCTGGAATATGCTATATGAGGTGCAGAGAAAAATGTGAAATCTCTTTCAGATGCGTGTTGATAACGCCATACATCATGTAAATATTCCCCTGCTATCAAAGATTCTATGTCTAAACCTCTGCCCCTTCCTGGATTAGATCTATCCAATCTGTTATACATAACCGTATTAAAGTCTCCACAAATCAGCAAGCCCCCTTGCTGCATCTTTTTAGCTTTAGTAAGAATTTTAGTGATAAACGGAATTTGCCGTTTATTAGGTGCATATAGAGAGACAATAGTGTACAGAACTGAATCCAATTTGCAGACCAGAATTATATATCTACCATGAGGGTCTATTAAAGACAGAATTTTTTCGAACAATACTGAGTTATTGAGTGCAATAGTAACTCCTGCTTTTTTTCACATTGGTAGTAGCTGAAATAATATTTGAAAATTTTGGATGTTTAAGAAGATGGGCATCTTTTGTACGTAAATGTGATTCTTGAATGCATAATACATCACACCCAGATTTGTTAGCTTCCTTCCACAACATAGACCGTTTATAAGGTGAATTCAAACCGTTTACATTGAGCGATACAAATTTAAGACCCATCTTGACTTCGTAGAATCATCTTTCGTGTAGCATTATTCCTAACAGGGGGGAGGTCATAAATTAACCTTAAAACAAAGCGAACTTTATCATAACAGCAAACCGCTTTCCAAATCAACGGATTGCTTGAATAACCCAACAACATGCTATTTCCCTCTTTCAGGGAAGAAAAGGAGGCAACGTCAGTAGGACCTGCCTTTCCCAAAGTATCCATGAACTACCTCCCCAATCTACCTCCCAGAATGACTAAGACATTTGAAGCATTTATATATGTAGCACAATATTCTTATACATATATATCAGTCTCCCGTTTTCTTCCTGGATCTGCTTATTTTTTCTGACCACAATGGGGTGATCACCTCTGGACGTATCTCTTCCCGGCGTCGAGGGCTTTGAGACGGTGAGGTAATAAGTCCCCATTCCTGAAGCAATTCCTTCGCTGCTTCAGGGGAATTGCACACGTGTACACTACCGTTCCTGGAGACAATAAGCTTCACCGGAAATCCCCATTTGTAAAGTACTCCTTTATCTCTCAAGATATTTGTTAGAGGCATATACTCTCTGCGTCGTAACATAGTAGCTGCTGACAAGTCTGGGTAAATCGCAATATCTTTAAAGCGTTCCGGTAATTCTGGAGAGCTTTTCAAAGCCCGGAGGAACTCCTCTTTAATATGATAAAAGTGGATCCTAGCAATAGAGTCTCTCGGGAGATGTGGCGCAATATGCCGCGGTTTAGGAATTCTATGGATCCTGTCTATAATCATATCCAAGGTGGATTTTTGAGGTAGTACCGCATTCAGGAGTTCTGTTAGATATGGAGAAAGTTGGTCCGGTGTCACTGATTCCGGGATACCCCTGATTCTTACATTGTTCCTGCGCGATCTGTCCTCAAGGTCTAACACTTTGTTTGATAACCTCTGAACCTCCTCCTCTAGCGTTGAGTTTGCATCAATTAACAAATTATGCGATTTAGCAAAGGTTTCAAATTTATGTTCAATATGATCCGTGCGCGACGCTATAGCCAGAATATCAGTTTTCAGCTCCCCAACAATGCTTTTGAAATCGGACTGTAGAGAGTCTCTCAAGGAATTCAGTAATTTTTTGATTGTAGTTTCCGAAACTGGGTGTAGATCGGAATCATCCCCCATATCATTGTTTAATGAATCTGCTCAGGAGGAAGATGCAGGAGACGAAGGAGGGAGTGACAGACGTCTCTTTGCTCCAGCCTGTCTAGAGGGAGAGGTGGCGAAAAACTCTGTGAGTTTAGTAAGTTCAGATTTTTGGTCTTTCTTCTTTGTAGTGCCCCCCATTGTGAAGTATGATGCACAAGGTAAGCAAATAAATAATAATAAAATTCCAAGGTAGGTATCTGTGATTTTATTTATCTCTGCCAGCTACTGTAGTTATGGCCTTGTACCGTGCTATGTACCGTCTTGTAGCCAGAGGGGAGGGAAAGGGGAAATGGCGACTGTTCCTGCCAATTGTAGGCTCTCCTCTTTTCCTTCTATACTCTCTGTATTGCGGTGGAAATGAATCAATATGGAGGAGAGCTTATGGAAGTCTGTGATTGTGCTCAACCTCCCTTTAAGTGTGTGCAAAGCCCTGTCACATACCTCCAGAGACCAGGACTAGCAAGATGGCGATTCCTCCCCTCTAGGCCACTCCTCGCCGTTCCACCTCTCTCCTTTAATGCCACTGACCCTCCGTAAGCTGCGATGACTCCCCTCCTCACCTTAGTCCACAGATCCCTCGCTGCTCTCCCGGAATCCGGCAGACTGCGACTGCTGAGCTGCTGCTGAGCCGCTGCGGTGTTGTTACACGAAGTGATTGTAGAGGCGCCTGAGCCCGGGAAGCCGTGCCTCGTGTCTCTCCTCCTCCACGATGTTCCAATTTCAGAGCCGAACCTATTCCATTTCTTAGCCGACCTCCTTTCTTCACGTCGCCCACCAAGCACAGGGCAAGTTCAGCTACCGGGAGAACTTCTATTTTTTTTGTCGGGTAGGTTTATTTAAGCCGGTTTGAGCTTCTTAGCCTCGGAGCTCCCGGTCACACGTCCGTCCTCATGCAGGTCCAAGCCACGCCCCGGGACGAGCTGTGTCTGCACTAACAGAAGCTGGGCATTTTGAAGAGAAGTGGATGATACTTCTCGTCAGAACGCCCAGCTAGTAAAAGTAGTAAAAACGCCCCGATGTACGCACATAATACACGCCCACTTGCACTTTTACTTTAAACACGCCCACTAGGAATTTTGCAAGCCTCATTTGCATAAATACAAAAATGGTCATAACTTGGCCAAAAATGCTCGTTTTTTTAAAATAAAAACGTTACTGTAATCTACATTGCAGCGCCGATCACATGCAATAGCAGATAGGGGTTGCAAAATCTGGTGACAGAGCCTCTTTAATACTTGGTGGCAAAACCCTTGTTGGCAAGCACAGCAGTCAGACGTTTTTTGTAGTTGATGATGAGGTTTGCACACATGTTAGATGGAATTTTGGCCCACTCCTCTTTGCAGATCATCTGTAAATCATTAAGATTTCGAGGCTGTAGTTTGGCAACTCGGATCTTCAGCTCCCTCCATAAATTTTCGATGGGATTAAGGTCTGGAGACTGGCTAGGCCACTCCATGACCTTAATGTGCTTCTTTTTGAGCCACTCCTTTGTTGCCTTGGCTTTATGTTTCAGGTCATTGTCGTGCTGGAAGACCCAGCCACGAGCCATTTTTAATGTCCTGGTGGAGGGAAGGAGGTTGTCACTCAGGATTTGACGGTACATGGCTCCATCCATTCTCCCATTGACGCGGTGAAGTAGTCCTGTGCCCTTAGCAGAGAAACACCCCCAAAACATAATGTTTCCACCTCCATGCTTGACAGTGTGGACGTTGTTCTTTGGGTCATAGGCAGCATTTCTCTTCCTCCAAACACAGCGAGTTGAGTTAATGCCAAAGAGCTCAATTTTAGTCTCATCTGACCACAGCACCTTCTTCCAATCACTCTCAGAATCATCCAGATGTTCATTTGCAAACTTCAGACGGGCCTGTACATGTGCCTTCTTGAGCAGGGGGACCTTGCGGGCACTGCAGGATTTTAATCCATTACGGCGTAATGTGTTACCAATGGTTTTCTTGGTGACTGTGGTCCCAGCTGCCTTGAGATCATTAACAAGTTCCCCCCGTGTAGTTTTCGGCTGAGCTCTCACCTTCCTCAGGATCAAGGATACCCCACGAGGTGAGATTTTGCATGGAGCCCCAGATCGATGTCGATTGACAGTCATTTTGTATGTCTTCCATTTTCTTACTATTGCACCAACAGTTGTCTCCTTCTCACCCAGCGTCTTACTTATGGTTTTGTAGCCCATTCCAGCCTTGTGCAGGTCTATGATCTTGTCCCTGACATCCTTAGAAAGCTCTTTGGTCTTGCCCATGTTGTAGAGGTTAGAGTCAGACTGATTCATTGAGTCTGTGGACAGGAGTCTTTTATACAGGTGACCATGTAAGACCGCTGTCTTTAATGCAGGCACCAAGTTGATTTGGAGCGTGTAACTGCTCTGGAGGAGGCTGAACTCTTAATGGTTGGTCGGGGGTCACATACTTATTTCTCTGTGCACAATGCAAATAAATATATATAATTTTGACTATGTGATTTTCTGTTTTTTTTTTTTTTATATAATCTATCTCTCACTGGTAAAATTAACCTAGCCTAAAACTTCTAGACTGTTCATGACTTTGACAGTGGGCAAACTTACAAAATCAGCAAGGGATCAAATACTTATTTCCTTCACTGTATATCTATATGGGCACTGGCGCTTTATATGTATGCACTGGTACTAGGGGTAGCTAGGGGGGCATTAAACTGTATGGGGGCAGCTTTGTCATTATACTGTGTGGGGGGTCCTATGGGAACATAATACTGAGTGGGCTGAACCGGGTATGTGTGGGCGGAGATTACTTAGATTAGATACTTGAAAGTTGGTAGGTATGTTTACTGGTGTGTGCAGCATAAGGCAATGAGGTTGCTTTACCACATGCCAATGCTGCAATTTTGGGAATTGCTCCCTCTAGTGACCAGCACATGGAAATGTTATAAATTAGAATCTAATTTATAATATTTCCTGACTTGTGAAAAAAAAAATAAAAAAAAAAAATGTGTAATCATTTATATACTAACTGTTTAACTGAAAAATAAAAAATAATAATTGGTTATGGCGCCGGGGGCTGGAAGTGGGGCATGCCTCACTTCCGGTTTTCGGCAGGGAATGTGTGCCGCTGCTCATTGGAGGGTGGTAATTGAACCAGTGATGAATACCTGTTGGTTACCATATATATTGCTGTCCCATTCTCTGATACATCATACCCCTTGAGGAAGCAGACTGTGAAACACGCGTTTGGGTTATACAGCACATTTGATTGATTCTCCCGGTCCATTTACTATGGGTAAGACAATTTTTCTTTAAATAAACGGGTGGTGACTGACTATTCAGTCTGTGGACCTGTCTTTTCAGGTGATTCATTTCCACTCTTTATCCTGTCCTTTGTATGTGAAGGTTGTACTTGTAATAGGATATAAACATTCACCTGTACCATTAGACACTTTGTCTCATACTCTGGACCTAATTGTCTGATTATCTTGCCCTGGATTATTTCTGGGAGTTTCTCCTGTTGTGCTGTTTTGGAACTACAGAGTCCTTTTGTCCATTTGTAATTTTAATATTTTGTGTATTTATGTGTCAATTAAAGATATTTTATTATTATTGGCTGTCTAGCTCCTTTATCTCCTTTTGTTCTTTTTTTATTTATATACTAACTGTTTAACTGAAAAATAATAATTTCTAGCGACACATTCCCTTTAATACTGCCGTTTCATACACCAGTCCTATTAAACAGTTTGCTGGAGTAAGATGCAACACATTTATTAACATGCGAACGACTCTTAATAAATGTGTCGCATCTTTTAGCTGCAACGCGGCCTGTCATCAGTACTTTCTACGTGCTGCGGCCCGCTGTACATTTAAAGTACATTTTTAAAATGTATTTTATTGGCTGATTGGGGGGGGCATACAGTCTGATTGGGGGGAGGTATGGGTCAGGCATGGACGTTTGCCTTGTTACGCCCCCCAGAGATAAATCTGGGCCGCATTATACATATAGATTTCTGCTATAATTTACATCAGTTACTGGCGTAAATTATAGTAAAATTGTTGGCCATTTCTGCTAAGCCCCGCCCATTTTTTGCCCACAAATATTTCAACATTTGCACATTTTGTGATTTTTCTACGCTAGTAAACTGTTGTAGAAAGGTTAATATATTCCCCCCAAAGGCTACAGACCGTAATACAATATCTTAATGTAAGGATGTGTACACTTAATTGTGCAGCAACGCTTGTTGTCTCCATTCTATGTCAGTGTGGGAAGTAGATGTCCGGCCTTATGATTTTGTGATATGTGATAGACCCAGAATCCCAATCACCAAACCAAAGAATGCAAAATAAAGACACAAAACATTATAATTGGGTGTTAAATGGTCAAAACTTTTATTATATTATATGACCAAACCCAAAATGGCAAACCTCCGACTCACGAAGAGTCACCCTCCAGCACGCAGGAAAGGAAAAACCCCCTGTGGGGGAAACCTCTAGGGAAACCATGGCTGGAGGATTGCCCTTCCTCTGGGCTTAGAAGGTGCCAAAATATCATTTGTAACAGAATTTGTACGTTTTCTCAGATTTTCAAGGAAAGACAATACAATGAACGAACGACATAAAACACATAAATCGGCTGATCTGGTTGGCTAGGCGGATGTCTCTCTTCCTGGGCACCCATTAAAATGAATGGGTGGTCCACGTATGAGACGGGTCCTCCAGATGCCTCCTTGTAGCACCTGTCTCCGCTCTGGCTAATAGAGGGGGATCTCCTGCTGGAAACCCCCCTCTATTACAGACAACCCGTATGAAGAGGATGGCATCACTGTGATGAAGAAGTGGTCTGGGGTGAAGGGTTTCCCTGCTAGAACCTCCAAATTACATCAGGTTGGCATTGGTGGGGAAGTCAAGCTCAAGGTCCTCAGTCCCATCCAATATGGCGCTGAATGTGGCAGTAAAACCTTCTAATATGGAATCTTCTTTATGTCATAAACATTTGTATTTATGACATCAGCGCATTCATCATCATTACTACAGGAATTTATTACCACTGCACAACTCATACATTGTGACGTCACCCACAGTGGTCTGAAGTGTTAACCCTTTACTGACTGGCAGTGTACTTACCACAGAGGCCATAAAGCTGAATAGAACATATCAGCGGCCATAAAGGAAAAGGGATAATGCAGGGAGCATCTCCACACAAGAACAATCCATGACAAAGGGTTGTCCAGGATGAGATAACTTGTCTGCTTTCTCCAAAAACCAGCACCACACCTGTCCATAGGTTGTGTGTGGTACTACAGCTCATTACCATTCACTTCAATGGAGCAAACCTGCAATACCAGATACAACCTGTGTATAGGTGTGGTGCTGTTTTTGGAAGAAAGCAGACATATTTTTCTAATCCTGCACAGCCCCTGTTAGAAATAGTTCAAAAAAAGTTGGGGGAGAAGGAGAAGAAGGGGAGAGGGAAAGAATTAAAAAAAGGGAAAAAGAGGAACTCTGAGGTAAAAGAAATCAAACTAGACTGAAAGGAGTCTGCTGGAGGTGCCAGATGGAAAGACAGATTTCTGCCATGGGGACCAGATTAGTTGAAATGTATCTTGAAGGGGGGCTTCAGAGAGTGGGTTTTAACCCCTTCCCGCCCTATGAAGTGCTGTTGCATTGAAAAACTATGCAGTTCATCTTCGAATGCAGCGTCACAAAAACAAATTATTTTGTAAAAAATAAAACTATATAAATTTGGTATCGCCATAATCGTAACAACCCGCAGAATCAAGTTATCATGCAATTCATGCCGCCCGATGAACACTGTAAAATCAAAACAGAAATGGCGGAATTACAGGTTTTTTTTCAATTCAGCCCACAAAATGTAGGTTTTTTTACATTTTTTTAAAATACATTATATGGTACATTAGGCCGCAGGGTAAATTCCACATAAACAGCGCCATTCATCGGTTAACTGTTTAAATGATACCAGTTCAAGTGACCTTTATCGAAAAACACTATAAGAAATTTTTTCCCAATTAACCTTCTAATTGGGCCTAGCATGTGTGATACTGTCTGCTAAGCCATTGTATCTAAGCATATTATATGTGATACTGTCTGCTGAGCCGCTGTCTCCTATCAAGTAGCAGAGCTATAAGGTGACATAGTCTTAGGGCAGTGGCGGACACAGACTGCAAAAGGCCCCTGTGCAGATAATGTGCCAGGGCCCCCCCGCCCCCCCCCCCAATACCGACAAAGTTACCTAAACATATATATGCATATAAAAATAAACCTTACTAATAAAAATTATGAAGGAAGATTTATATTGTACATTTTATTACCAGTTTAGAACACAAGTAACACATTTTTTTCCGGGTTAAATTCTTATCTAAACTAAGTCCCTAAATGTGGGCAAAGAAAATGAAAAACCTATACTCACCTCCTCCGGCGCCTCCGTTCCCCCTCCGCAGCCCCTATCCCTTTCTGTGTTTACAAAGCTGCTGTGGTGACGCGCGGTCGATGGCACATGACCGCTGCAGCCAATCAATGCCCTCAACAGCGATTTGCTGTGGAACTACTGTCCTCAGCAGCACACCAATGAGGATATCTACAGAGGGGGCTGTATGGCGCTATCTACAAAGGGGGCTGTATGGCGTTATCTACAGGGGGGACTGTATGGCGCTATCTACAGGGGGGGCTGTATGGCGCTATCTACAGGGGGGGCTGTATGGCGTTATCTACAGAGGGGGCTGTATGGCGTTATCTACAGGGGGGACTGTATGGCGTTATCTACAGGGGGGACTGTATGGCGTTATCTACAGGGGGGACTGTATGGCGTTATCTACAGGGGGGACTGTATGGCGTTATCTACAGGGGGGACTGTATGGCGTTATCTACAGGGGGGACTGTATGGCGTTATCTACAGGGGGGACTGTATGGCGTTATCTACAGGGGGGTCTGTATGGCGTTATCTACAGGGGGGACTGTATGGCGTTATCTACAGGGGGGACTGTATGGCGTTATCTACAGGGGGGACTGTATGGCGTTATCTACAGGGGGGACTGTATGGCGTTATCTACAGGGGGGGTTGTATGGCGTTATCTACAGGGGGGCTGTATGGCGTTATCTACAGGGGGGCTGTATGACGTTATCTACAGGGGGGCTGTATGGCGTTATCTACAGGGGGGACTGTATGGTGTTATCTACAGGGGGGGGGGTCTGTATAGCTTTCCCTACAGGGGGGTCTGTATGGCGTTATCTACAGGGGGTCTGTATGGGGTTCCCTACAGGGGGGGTCTGTAGGGAACGCCATACAGCCCCCCTGTAGGGAACTCCATACAGCCCCCCCCCCTGTAGGGACCGCCATACAGCCCCCCTGTAGGGAACGCCATACAGCCCCCCCTGTAGATAACGCCATACAGCCCCCTGTAGATAGCGCCATACAGTCCCCCCTGTAGATAGCGCCATACAGTCCCCCCTGTAGATAGCGCCATACAGTCCCCCCTGTAGATGTCTGTATGGCTTTCCCTACAGGGGGGTCTGTATGGCGTTATCTACAGGGTGTCTGTATGGCGTTCCCTACAGGGGGGTCTGTAGGGAATGCCATACAGCCGCCCCTGTAGGGAACTCCATACAGCCCCCCCCCTGTAGGGACCGCCATACAGCCCCCCTGTAGGGAACGCCATACAGTCCCCCCTGTAGGGAACGCCATACAGCCCCCCCTGTAGGGACCACCATACAGCCCCCCTGTAGGGAACGCTATACAGCCCCCCCTGTAGGGAACGCCATACAGCCCCAACCCCCCCAAAAAATGCGACCTACAGTGTGAAAAGACAAAAGACATGTATCCCCTCTCCTCAGGATATACACAGGACAGGGGATACATGTGTGATCGCTGGCAGCGATAGGGAGAACGGGGGACTGAAAGTCCCCTGAAGTTCTCCATGACTAACCTCTGACTTCCGGCGTCTGTGTCGGCAGCTCAAGAAAAATGAAAGGAGCGCTGGTCACGCATGCGCACAAGCGCGACCGGCGCTCCATTAATTTCTACGGAGCTGCCGACACAGACCCCGGAAGTCCGAGGTTTGTGATGGAGAACTTCAGGGGACTTTCAGTCCCCCGTTCTCCCTATCAATGCCAGCGATCACACATGTATCCCCTGTCCTGTGTATATCCTGTGGAGAGGGGATACATGTCCTGTGGAGATCCTGTGGAGAGGGGATACATGTCTTATGTTTAATGGCAGAGCGGGGAGATACCTCCCTGCTCTGCCGTAGTGTTCAGTGGTGTTGCGCTGTAGCAGCCATAGCGGCAGCTAGCGGAGCCTCCGGCCATGGTGGGGGCCCGTGCCGGCGGGCGACACGGGCCCCCTCATGCCGCGGGCCCCGTAGCAGCCGCTACGGCTGCTATAGCGGTAGTTACGCCACTATGTTAGGGGGAGTTCACACTGAGTTTTTTTACGCGAAAACCATGGCAAAAAACGTCAGAAAGTGCCTCCTATTGAAAACCATAAAAAACGCCTGCGGGAAAAAGAAGCGTTAGGCTATGTTCACACAGAGTATTTTGCAGGAGGAATATCTGCCTCAAAGTTCCGTTTGGAAGTTTGAGGCAGATTTTCCTCTGCCTGCACGCCGATTCTTGCGGCGTTTTTGGCCCGCGGCCATTGACCGCTGCGGGCATAAAACACCGCGAAATACGCTTTCTCTGCCTCCCATTGAAGTCAATGGGAGGTCAGAGGTGTAAACACCCGAAGATAGGGCATGTCACTTCTTTTTCCCGCGAGGCAGTTTTACTGCTCGCGGGAAAAAGACGCCGACGCCTCCCATTGAAATCAATGGGAGGCATTTTCTGTCAGTTTTTGACGAGTTTTGCGACGCGGTTTCCGCGTCAAAAAACTCGTCAAAATACTGAGTGTAAACATAGCCTAATGCCCTTTCTTCGGACGTTTCTGTCTCCAACTTCCCATTGACAACAATGGCAGGCAGAAAATGCATTTTTTGCTGCGTTTTTCTGCCCACGGCCCGAAGGCCGAAAAACGTCACCAAAAAACGCAACAAAAACGCGGGAAGTGTTCAAAATATGCCTCAAAATTCCGGAAGGAATTATGAGGCAGATTTTTCTACCTAAAAACTTTTCCCTTCTCAAATGAACTTTTTTATTTGATGTACATCATGTACCTGTCCTCTGCAGTCTGCACGTCCTCCGCCCGTCCTATGGGATGCTAGTACTCCGGCAGTCCTGACTTTACTCCGGCAGTCCTTGGCTCCTGACTGTACTGTCCTCCGCCCTAAGTCTCGCGTCGGTCGTTTAGCTCCGCCCCCTGTCCTCTCCCCTGCCTGAGCGCTCCTCCTACCATGTCCTCTTCCACTGTGTGTGGGAGGACTATCAGTGGAGTGCACAGTGTGCAGTGAATATCACCGTGCCCCCGGACACCCCCCCCCCCCCCCGTGGCTGTCACCGGGCCCCCCCCCCGGATGCCTAGTGTAATGTTAGTGACTCGTGATGTTCGTGACTCGTGATGCTACTACTAGGCATGAGGGGGCCCGTGCCTCCAGGCCTGGCAGTGGCATATAATGTAATGTGCCTGACTGTCAGGGCGACACGGGCCCCCCCATGCCCCGGGCCCCGTAGCAGCTGCTACTGCTGCTACTGTGGTAGTTACGCCACTGGCTCGCAGCTACTGTCCACGGGCCTCTGTCTCAGTCCTCAGCATCGCGCAGCTGAGAACTGAGTCGGCCAGCAGAGGAACGGGCCCCCTTCCCACGCGGGGCCCTTGTGCAGCTGCACCGGCTGCACATGCGGTATGTCCGCCCCTGTCTTAGGGTTCACACGCAAAGTCAAAAATGGCTGAAAACCACAGAGCTGTTTTCAGAGATCACAGCCTTTGATTTACAGCCGTTTTTGAAGCTGGAAACGTTTTTTGAGGTGTTTAGTTCTAGATGTTTTTGGAGCTGTTTTTCCATTGACACAATGAAAAACATCTCCAAAAACGGTTCCAGAAGTGACATGCGCCTTCTTTTTAGGTGCCGTTTTAAAATACAATAGGCAGATATTTGTAGGCATTGGTCTACCGATTTTTCAGGCGTATTTTAAGGAGTTTACGCTTCGAAATACACCTGAAAACACAGCGTGTGAATTTACCCTTATAGATACGCTGTCTCAGATATATATATCTTTTTTTTTTTTTTTAGGGGGGTGAGCAAAACACATGTCTTGTGGCACAAGACAGTCTGATTAGTGGGGGAGATACAGGGTCTGGCTTAGGCCTTTTGTTACACACTCAATGTAAAATTGTACACTAGCTCGGAGCTGGCATTGATTTCTGCTTTACATTACGCCCGTTACTGGCATAAATGATAGTAAAATTGTCTGCCCTTTCCGCAAAGCGCCACACACTTTTCAAAATGTGCCAAGCGCAGCATAAACTGCCCAAAAACTTTCCCGCACTTTTGGGACTTTTCTATGCCAGATTAGTGGCTTAGCAAGGTTAATAAATTCTCCTCTAAGGCTACAGACAGTAATACAATATTTTAATGCAAGGATCTGTACACTCAGTGTCTGACTGAGGTACCTTGGACCCACCAAAGGAAATAATTCTTGGGGGTCTACCCTTTAACTATATAGAAATAATTTGAACACTCTTAATTGTGTACTAAAAACATGTGTTCTAAAACACAGACCAATATTCCCACCATATTGTGACAGATATCAGTCCTACACATTCATTCTGCAGAACATATAAGTGAAATTCAGTGACTCACTGGTGACATCTTCTTAGATTGGAGACGTTCACGTTCTTTTTTCTTCTTCATCCGGCCCAGAACGCCATGATGACTTCTTCCCGTCTTCTTCATCTCCAATGCCCAAGCGTGAACCACAAGATACGTCATGAAAGTGTTGATGTAACCTAGATACCACGTGTAATGACGGGGTAGGGAGACAGACAGGTGAGCCCTAATCTACCCGAAACTCAGTCCCTGCCTACTTGCACCGCCTGTCCTAGGTGACGGCGTACAAGTGGGCGATGGTCCCTATGCTCAATACGTGCACGACAGACAAACAGACAAGGGTACACAGAAGCTAAGGGAAATGGGGCAGTTGCCCACAGCACCACGGTGAGCAATACGTGTAGTGAACGAGCCGAGTCAAACCAGGAATGTACGAGGTACCAAACGCAGAGCAGGAGCATAGTCAGTAAAGCCAGGGTCAAAATGAAGGAAGGTCAATAATAATAGCAGGAGCAGCAGAGCCAGGAAAGAGGAAAAAATCACAGGCAAAGACAAGCAGGAAATGAAGGTATAAATAGAACGAGGGCGGGAGCTAGAACCGTCTGGCCAGGCTGTGATAGATTCTCCTACTCCTGAGCCTACCTGCCTGAGTGGTAGCAGATCGACTCACTCTATCAGACCAAGGAGCAGGTGCAGACTGATTAACCACGGGCGTCGACACAGAAGCTGTGTCTGGCAGATCCTTTACAGTACCCCCCCTTTTATGAGGGGCCACTGGACCCTTTCTAGGTGGACCTGGCTTATTGGGGAACCGAAGATGGAACCTCCTGAGAAATACCCCAGTGTGAACATCCCGGGCGGGTACCCAAGTCCTCTCCTCAGGCCCGTATCCTCTCCAATAGACCAGGTACTGGAGGGAGCCTTGGACCATACTGCTGTCCACAATCTTGGCCACCTCGAATTCTACCCCTTCAGGGGTGAGAACAGGAACTGGAGGTTTCCTCGAGGTAGCCAAGGACGGGGAGCAGCGTTTCAGGAGGGAGGCATGAAACACGTTGTGTATTCGAAAAGACGTGGGGTAACTCCAGTCGGAAGGAGACAGGGATAAGGACCTCAATGACCTTGTACGGCCCTATATACCGGGGAGCACATTTATTAGACGGAACATTAGGGCGCAAATTTTTGGAAGACAGCCACAATAGATCCCCGACCACAAACAAGGGGTTAGCAGAACGTCTTCTATCTGCCTGTGTCTTTTGAATGCTCTGGGACGCCTCTAGGTTCTTCTGAACCTGGGCCAAGACTGTGCACAGTTCCCGATGAATGACATCTAACTAGGGATTATTGGAACCACCAGGTGAAACAGAGGAGAAACCGTGAATTAAACCCAAAATAACAGAAAAAGGGGGAGACCCCTGACGAGTTACTGACCCGTTTATTAAGTGAAAATTCGGTGAGGTAAATTAAGGAGACCCAATCATATTTACAGTCAGAGAAAAAACACCTTAAATATAGTTCTAGAGACTGATTAGACCTCTCGGTTTGGCCATTAGTTTCAGGATGGAAGGCCGAGGAGAAGGACAGATCAATCTCCAACTTTTTACAGAAAGCTCTCCAAAACAATGAAACAAATTGTACAAAGTGGCACATCTTACTGAAGCGGTCTACTACAACCCACACCACCGACTTGCCTTGAGATGGAGGCAGATCGGTGCTAAAATCCATGGAGATATGGGTCCAAGTTCTCTGGGGAATGGGCAAATAACATAGTAAGCCCGCTGGTCGGAACCTGGGAGTCTTGGACCTAGCACAAATTTCACAAGCCTTAACGTCTTTAGGCAACCCAGGCCACCAACAGTTTCTGGCAATGAGGTGATTGGTACCCAGGATGCCTGGATGCCCAGATAGTGCAGAGTCATGATTTTCCCTGAGTACCCTTAGCCAGAATTGCAGGGGAACAAACAGCTTGTTCTCAGAAAGGTTCCTGGGAGCTGAACCTTGATCAGCCGAAATTTTGGAGACTAAGTCAGAATCAACAGAGGAAATGATTATACCTGGGGGCAAAACACAAGCATGATCTTCATCCGAAGGAGGGCTGGCCATGAAACTACGCGACAGTCCATCATCTTTAATATTTTTAGACCCAGCCCTATAGGTGACCAAAAAGTTGAATCTAGTAAAAAGCAACGCCCATCGAGCTTGTCTCGGGTTTAGCCTCAAGGCAGATTCTAGGAAAACCAGATTTTTGTGGTTGTAAGGACCGTTACCTGGTGCCTAGCCCCCTCCAGGAAGTGGCGCCACTCTTCAGATGCCTATTTAATGGCTAAGAGTTTGCGGTTTCCAATGTCATAGTTACTTTCAGTGGGCGAGAACTTCCTGGAGAAGTAGGCACAGGGACGGAGATGGGTGAGGGACCTGGTACCCTGGGACAGGACAGCACCCACTCCCACCTCGGAGGCGTCAACCTCCACAATGAATGGCTCCATTCGTTTAGGCTGAATCAGCACTGGGGCCGAGATAAAGCACTTCTTAAGGACCTCAAAAGCCTGGACCGCCTCCGGAGGCCAGTGGAGGAGATCAGCACCTTTGCGAGTAAGATCCGTAGAGGTTTAGCGATAACCGAGAAGTTAGCAATAAATCTCCTGTAATAATTATCAAACCCCAGGAAGCACTGTAACACCTTCAGGGAGGCAGGTTGGACCCATTCAGCCACAGCCTGAACCTTGGCAGGGTCCATGCGGATTTCATGAGGAGTGAGGATTTGACCCAAAAATGGTATCTCCTGCACCCCAAACACACATTTTTCGGTTTTAGCAAACAGTTTGTTTTCCAAGGGCCTGGAGCACCATCCTGACATGCTCAATGTGGGAGGACCAGTCCTTGGAAAACACAAGAATGTCATCAAGGTACACTACAAGAAATACCCCCAGGTAGTCTCTTAAAATCTCATTTATGAAATTCTTGAAGACCGCGGGAGCATTACACAACCCAAAGGGCATGACGAGGTATTCAAAATGAACTTCGGGCGTGTTAAACGCAGTCTTCCACTCATTCCCCTCTCTGATGCGGATAAGGTTATAAGCCCCCCGAAGATCAAACTTAGAGAATCATTGGGCCCCCTGAACCTGATTGAAGAGATCAGGAATCAAAGGAAGGGGATACTTGTTCCTTACAGTGACCTTATTAATGTTTCGGTAATCGATGCATGGCTTAAGAGCACCATCCTTCTTCCCTACGAAGAAGAAGCCAGCACCTACCGGAGAAGTAGAGGGGCGAATGTAATCCTTGGCCAGGCATTCCTGGATATACTCTCTCATGGCTTCACGTTCGGGACAAGAGAGATTAAATATCCTACCCTTAGGGAGCTTAGCTCCTGGTACCAAATCTATTGCGCAATCATATTCTCTATGAGGAGGTAACACTTCGGAGGCCTTTTTAGAAAAAACATCAGTGAAGTCCTGAATAAACTCAGGTAGAGTGTTCACCTCCTCAAGGAGAGAAATAAAATTAACAGAAAAACATGACGTCATGCATTCATTACCCCATTTGGTAAGATCCCCAATATTCCAGATAAAACGTGGGATTATGCATCTGCAACCAGGGAAGGTCAATAACCAAATCGGACAATAATCCCTGCATCACCAGTATAGAGCACTGCTCCAAATGCATGGAGCCAACAATGAGTTCAAAAACAGGGGTATGCTGCGTAAAATAACCATTAGCAAGTGGAGTGGAGTCGATACCCACTACAAGGACAGGTTTAAGCAAATCAATCAATGGCATTGTAATGATGGGGGTAGATAAACGGACAAGTGAGCCCTAATCTACCCGCCACTCTGTCCCTGCCTACTTGCAACGACCCGCCCTAGGCGACGGGGTACAACTGGGCGGCGGTCCCTACGCTCAGTAAGTGCACGAGACAAACAGACAAGGGTACATAAAGCTAAGGGAAATGGGGCAGTTGCCCACGGCAACACCGTGAGCAACAAGAGTGGTGAACGAGCCGAGTCAAACCAGGAGGGAACGAGGTACCAAACGCAGAGCAGGAGAGTAGTCAGTAAGCCAGGGTCAGTATGGAGCAGGATCAAATAGTTAGAAGCTGTAGCTGGGCCAGGAAACCACACGAGAAGAATCACAAGCAAAGGAGGAACAGGAAAGGCAGGTATAAATAGACAGAGGGCGGGAGCTAGCTCTGTCTGGCCAGGCTGCAATAGGCTCTCCCGCTCCTAAGCCTGCCATCCTGAGAGGTGGAAGATGGAGTCAGTCTCAGAGACATAGACTCAGGTGCAGACTGATTACCTATGGGCGTATACACAGAAATTGTGCCTGGCAGATCCTTTACAGGCATAGCAAGAGACATAGCCAATTCCACAGACATAATATTAGCAGAAGACCCTGAATCCACGAAGGCACTGCCGGTAGCAGACCTACCCTCAAAAGAGACCTGAATGGGAAGCAAGATCTTATTAGGTTTCATATTTACGGGAAATACGTGTGCGCCCAAGTGACCTCCCCGATGGTCATTTGGGCGCGGAAGTTCTTCCGACTGCTTATTCTTACGCCTAGGACAGTTGTTCACTTGATGCTTGTCATCCCCACAGTAGAAGCAGAGACCATTCTTCCTGCAGAGCTCTCTACGTTGTTGGGGAGACACGGAGGCCCCGAGTTGCATTCGTTAATCCGAGTTTCCCGTGGAAGAACGAAGCAACGGAACCTCGGGAGCCATCATAGGGGAGCCAGAGGAGAAAGCACAAAAACGTTCAAGTCGTCGTTCCCTGAGACGTCGGTCAAGATGTACCGCTAAAGCCATAACCTGATCTAGAGAGTCTGAAGAGGGATAGCTAACTAACAAGTCTTACAGTGCGTTCGACAGACCCAATCTAAACTGGCACCTCAAGGCAGGGTCATTCCACCGAGAAGCTACACACCACTTCCTAAAGTCAGAACAGTACTCCTCAACGGGTCTCTTACCCTGACGTAAGGTCACCAGCTGACTCTCGGCAAAGGCTGTCTTGTCAGTCTCGTCATAAATGAGCCCGAGAGCAGAAAAAAATAGATCAACAGAGGAAAGTTCAGGGGCGTCAGGAGCCAAGGAGAAGGCCCATTCTTGGGGCCCGTCCTGGAGCCGGGACATAATTATACCCACTCGCTGGCTCTCAGAACCTGAGGAGTGGGGCCTTAGACGGAAATAGTGCCTACAACTCTCCCGAAAGGAGAAAAAAGTCTTCCGGTCCCCTGAGAACCGGTCAGGCAACTTGAGGTGGGGTTCAAGAGGTGAGGTGGGGGGCACTACCAGGGTAGCATCACGCTGGTTGCCCCTCTGAGCCAGGGCTTGGACCTGTAGGGAGAGGCCCTGCCTTTGCTGAGCCAGGGTCTCAAGGGGGTCCATAGTTGTGTCAGGGACCAGGGTAGAAAAGGCATATGGGCCTGTGATTATGTAATGACTGAGAGCAGGAGCGTAGTCAGTAAAGCCAGGGTCAAAATGTAGCAAGGTCAATAATAATAGCAGGAGCAACAGAGCCAGAAAACAGGAAAGAATCACAGGCAAAGACAAGCAGGAAATGAAGGTATAAATAGACCGAGGACAGGAGCTAGAACCGTCTGGCCAGGCTGTGATAGGTTCTCCCACTCCTGAGCCTACCAGCCTGAGTGGTAGCAGATCGAGTCACTCTATCAGACCTAGGAGCAGGTGCAGACTGATTAACGACGGAGGTCGACACAGAAGCTGTGTCTGGCAAATCCTTTACACCACGTTCCCGTGACCCAATGTGCCACGTCACAGCGTATTCAAATCATGGAAGCGTCCGGTCTACATGACTACCGACCGTCATGGTGTGCAAACCTTAGATTAAAATTTCGACATATAACTAACTAACTCTAAATCTCATAAGGTAATTTTCTTTAACTATTATACCAGGATGTAGGCGGAGGAGTAGGCTAAGAGAACGGAAAGTGGCCGAGGCGGGAGTTGGGCCAGAGTGAATATGACGCTTGACTGGGGTCTGGGGAGGGAAAGGGGAGAGATACAGGTGGGAAGGTGGGAGCAGAGGGGCAACATAAAAAAAAATATTAAACTGTTTCTTTTAAATGCTGCTGGGGAACCCGCTCAATCCACTATATAAGGCTGCGCTACAGTGCTTGGGAATAAGTGACTGGGGCAGAAGAGGATGGAGGCGCAGCCTTATATAGTGGATCGTGCGGGTTCCCCAGCAGCATTTAAAAGAAACAGGATCCTGACCTGTCCACAGAGTTTAAGGTAGCACAGAGTATTTCAGGAGATGAGCGTGCGGATATTGTGCGGGGTGGTGACTTGCCAATCATGTGAAGGTGATATAGAGGAGTGGAGGAGAAGTAACAGACTGAGAGCTACGTAATGGTAAGAGCAGAGTTCACAGCAGCACAGAATATTTCAGGAGAGGAGCGTGCAGATTCAGTGCTGCTGTGAACTCTGCTATTACCATTACGTAGCTCTCAGTCTGTTACCTCTCTTCCACTCCTGTCCTCAATAACACCTTCACATGATTGGCAAGTCACCACCCCGCACAAGATCCGCACGCTCATCTCCTGAAATACTCTGTGCTGCCTTAAACTCTGTGGATAGGTCAGGATCCTGTTTCTTGTATAGCGCAGCCTTGTATAGTGGATCGATCGGGTTCCCCAGCAGCATTTAGAAATCCACAGAGTTTAAGGCAGCACAGAGTATTTCAGGAGATGAGCACGGCCGGGCACGGCCGGCCACGGGCAGCCGGTCGTTTTTCCGAGCCGTGCTCCCATTATAAAGTATAGGAGCACGGCCCGTAAAATAAAAAAATAGAACATGTTCTATCTTTTTAACGGCACGGGCACCTTCCCGTGAGAAAACGGGAAGGTACCCGTGGCTAACAGAAGTCTATGGGCCCGCTATTTCGGGTCGTAATTACGACCCGTAATAACGGGTGTTTTTACGGTCGTGTGCATGTGGCCCCGTAATGACGGGTGGCTACATGTGTGCACCCGTAATTACGGCAGCGTTGCAAGGCGACGTCAGTAAATAGTCACTGTCCAGGGAGCTGAAAGAGTTAACTGATCGGCAGTAACTGTTTCAGCACCCTGGACAGTGAATTCCGATCAGAATATAGAGTAACCTGTAAAAAAAAAAGATGTTCATACTTACCGAGAACTTTCTGCTTCCTCCAGTCCGGTCTCCCGGCCGTTGCCTTGGTGACGCGTCCCTCTCGACATCCGGCCCGACATTCCTGGATGACGTTACAGCCCATGTGACCGCTGCAGCCAATCACAGGCTGCAGCGGCCTCTGCAGCAAATCACAGGCTGCCGCGTCAGGAAAGAAGGTCGGACTGGAGGAAGAAGAGGGACTCGTCACCAAGACAACGACCGGGTACGTATGAAATGCTTTTTATTTTATTTTTAATCAGCAGCCTCTTTTCTCTATCAGTGATTGATCGAGACAAGTGGCTGCCGATTTGTATAATATTTTTGACCGGGTTCGGTCAAAACGTGTTCGGCCGAACCCGGTGAAGTTCGGATTCGCTGCGAACCGAACTTTTCCCTATGTTCGGACCGAAACCGGGTTCGGTTGTCCCGTTTCGCTCATCTATAACCTTGATGAGCGGCGGCTGCCCACTTTATTTTACTTTTGTGGCCAGGCCCCTGACAGTAGTACCAGCGGTACTACCCTGATGGCAGGCCTGTTTGCAGGGGTACTAGCCAACTACGTCACAGATAACGCAAGTTTCAAGACCATGCAAATTTATGGATTTTTGGCATCCCATGGAATATGGGAACAATAGGGAATTCTATCAGTAAGTATTCTGCCTGTTTCTTGGCTAATACTCCTAATCCAATTCCTTCTTCTAGCATATTTTTTAAAGATTCTTTACATGCGGTGCTAGGTTTCACCACAAGTTTGCGACATGTCGATTCATTGTCTAAAATGGTATGAACGTGTCTGGGACATAAACAGAAATCTAGAACAACTCCTGCTCCGTAAGATTTGGAGGACACAGTTATACGCTGGATATATGGTGAGCCCCTCTGTGTTTTCACCGTTAGCCCTTATGTGAATATAGTGACCCTTTTAGAAGGTTAATCTTTACCCGCTGAGGTGGAAGGGTTGGTTCCAATGCCTAGTTATGGTGGTGTCTGAGGAAATAAAGGTCCTTTTAGACTTCCCGATACTGACCATGAAAACCAGCGCCAATCGTCGATACAGCGTGTCACAAGGAGCAATCATCGGTAATGTATGGGGCAAACAATCGTTACTACACCAGACCCCGCACCGATCTGCCAGTCCAGCGGCCTCCGTTCACTGGACAACACTGCCTGAAGCAGATGGCTCCAATCACTGCATAGCGGCCGTTCGGCAGAACTGCAGCTCGGCCTCTATTCTTTGACCGGAGCCATCTGCTTCCGGCAGTGTTGTCCGGTGCACGGAGGCAGCTGGAGTGCCGGATCGGTGCGGGGTCCAGGTGTCGGACACACACCAATCATATACTGATGACCTATCAAGTGGATAGGTCATCAGTTGTCAGAACGTGGAAAACCCCTTTAAAGGGAAGGTGTCACGGAAGGTGTCACGGAATTCGGCACATACATCCCCATAGAGAATGCGAACGGGAGCCGTTCCATTCACTATAGCGTACACCGTCTGTGTGGGAACGGCGCATGCGCCACTCCCACACAGACCAAAAGGAAGGTCTTTGGTAGAGCGACATCCGGCACCATTTTCATGTGGACCGGAAGCCACGGCCGGACAGTAAGATGACGACTTCCAGTCGTGGCTTCCGGCCATATGTTTAAAGCAGCGCAGACGCAAGGACTAGGAGCGGCAGGGCGGAGGCGGCAGCGGCGGCAGGAGCAGGTAAATTATGTTTGTGTATGTGATGTGTGTGTGTATGTTAGTGTTATACTGTCTGCTGAGCACTGTATCTAATCCTCCTACACTGTGCATTCGCTCAGAAAATGGCGGCACACAGTGTAGGAGGTGTGAACATTCAACCCCCTCCTTTCTCCTGGCACTAGCCAGGATAAAGGAGGGGGGATTCTGTGAGGACACTAGAGTGAGTGTGTCTACTACAAATTTGCAGCATAAGGCAATGAGGTTGCTTTACCACATGCCAATGCTGCAATTTTGGGAATTGCTCCCACTAGTGACCAGCACATGGAAATGTTATAAATTAGAATCGAATTTATAATATTTCCTGACTTGTGAAAAAATTAAAAAAATTAAAACAATGTGTAATCATTTATATACTAACTGTTTAACTGAAAAAAAATAAAACATTTTAGTGACACATTCCCTTTAATACTGGCGTTTCATACACCAGTCCTATTAAACAGTTTGCTGGAGTAAGATGCAACACATTTATTAACAGGCGAACGACTCTTAATAAATGTGTCGCATCTTTTAGCTGCAACGCGGCCTGTCATCAGTACTTTCTAGGTGCTGCGGCCTGCTGTAAGAGCCTGAGGGAATCCGGGAGGGAGTATCGGAGTGGTGAGGTAACTGGGGAGGTATGGGTCTGGCACGGAACTTTGCCTTGTTACGCCCCCAGAGATAAATCTGGGCCGCACTATACATATAGATTTCTGCTATAATTTACATCAGTTACTGGCGTAAATTACAGTTAAATTGTTGGCCAATTCTGCTAAGCCCTGCCCATTTTTTGCCCCCAAAATTTTGACATTTGCGCATTTTGTGAATTTTCTACGCTAGTAAACTGTTGTAGAAAGGTTAATATATTCCCCCCAAAGGCTAAAGACCGTAATACAATATCTTAATGTAAGGATGTGTACACTTAATTGTGCAGCAACGCTTGTTGTCTCCATTCTTTGTCAGTGTGGGAAGTAGATGATTTTGTGATATGTGATAGACCCAAAATCCCAAGCACCAAACCAAAGAAAGCACAGGCCGGACGGACCCTGCCACAGTGGAGGGTAGGCCAGACATGACGGGGATAGGAGGGAGGATCGTGTCACAGCCAAAGGGGAGGGTTAGTGGAGGGTGTGGGTCTAGGAGAGGGAGGGGATCCGGTGAGGGTTAGCCGGAAGTACGCTGACTTCCCGGTCTTTTGGTCGGGAGCAGCGCACGGAGTAAGACATCCATCCACGCATCTCCCATCCGGCGGCCATCTTACCTCATGTCAGCGCAGCAGTTCATTGAGCAGATGCGGGCGGCGGCTGCTGCATTCGGCCCCGCCTGGTTGGAGGAACAAGCTGCAGTGGTGGCCAACGCTCCGGTACCTTTGGCTGTCTCTCCCCCGCGCCGGGCCCGGCGCTCGCGTCCTCTAGAAAGGCTGAGCCCCGACGTGGCTCCTCGGACCCGGCGTCGCAGAGGGAGCCCTGTGAGGGACCCTCCGGCTCGAGCGTCTGGCAACACTGATACTGCAGCGGGTGCCAGGGTCGGGAGGAATTACCGCTTCACGGCGGAGTTCAGCGGAGGTGGGGGGGTGTGGCCCCTACTTCCGGTCGCCCCTCCACTCGCCAGTTCTACGCCGGGTTCCATGGTTTGGACGGCTGCCCCTGGTGATGTGCCGGCTGGGGGTGGAGCTCCACGGCGATCTGGAGGAAGCAAGGGACATGCATTGGGCCGCAGGCCTAGGTCGTCCGTTTCGAGGGAGACTTCCGGGCGGCGAGCTGCCGGCCCTCCGGTGCCGGTCAACTGCCAGAGAGAGAGCCTGGGAGCCCACCCCTCCCCCACCTCGGTTCCGGCCGTTGAGCACGCCTGTGCGTGCTGCCATGGATCGGGGACCAGATCTGCCGAAGACCTTGAGGATGAGCTTCGTGGACAGGACAGTCCAGCTGATGGGTCCACAGCGCCTGTGCATCTCGGTGAGTCGTTTTCACCGTCTTTACCTTTTCCTGCTATACTTGTCTCCTGTGTCGGGGGAGGGTTCCACGGTTGGGGAGCGGGTATGTGATGTGGGGTCTAGGTTTGTGAATGTTGGGGGTGGGGGGGATAGTCTGCGAGAGTTGGTCGGTTGCGTCAAGGAATTGTTAGGCCGGCTCGACGGGACGGGGGTCGCCCCTTCACGGTCTCCTGTGGCGGCGTGGGTGGGGGCTGGTGGGGTAGGGTTTAATGCCCCGGCGGCGGCCGCTGCGAGTGTAGGAGCAAATACAGAATCGGTGGCGGTGTCTGTTCAGACCGACTCGGCGGCGGCGGTTGATGGTGTTCGATTGGACGATATAGCCAGGGGGGAGGTTTATGTGTGTTTTGAAGGACCTTTGGGGGCACACTTGAAGCAGGAAGTTCGGGAAAAAAATTGGAAGGACGAGTACGTAGACATTTTTTCATTGTTGCCCCTGGAAAAATTTAATCTGGAGAAGGGGAAGCGAGATGAGAGTAAGAAGGAGGAGGAGGAAAAGCGTAGTTACCGCCTTATCCTTAAGACATTTGTTAACTGGTTGCAAGCGTTCGCCATTTTGGCCAGTATTATTGGTGAAAAGGCTCCGGAACATTGCTCCCCCCTGTTTTACTATATGGATGCCATCAGGGAAGCCCATAGGGTATATGGGGGGTAGCTTGTCTACGTTAAGCAGTTTAGACAACGGAAGGCGGTTCGGCCCAATATTAGGTGGGAACACAAGGATTTTGCCCTCTGGTTATGGGTAACGGCTCCGGTTCGACCGGGCCAGTCCTTTCCCGGGAGCGGGGGAGGCAGCAGGCCAATCTGGTCAATCCAGTTTAGGGGGCAATGCAAAGCTCGGGCTGTGCTGGCAATACAATGAGGGGCAGTGTAAATTCGGTGCAGGTTGTATGTTCAAGCACCTTTGTTCTCAATGCAATGGTGCGCCCCACGGGGCATCTAAATGCTTGCGCAAGGGAAAACGAGGTGGGGGAGGGGGGTTTAATGCCAGTCATGGTGGTGATGCCAGTGAAGAAGGAAAGGATGGTCAGTTTTCTAAATAGTTATCCGGACAGGGCCAACACGCAGTTGTTGTTTGATGGTTTTAATGTGAGTTTTTGTATCCCCTCCCCTCCTAACAGGTTCCCCTTTTCCATAAAAAATCTGAAGTCAGCTTACCAGCATCCTGACGTGGTTAGGGAGAAATTGGCAAAAGACGTGGATTTGGGGCGCATGGCGGGGCCCTTTAGTTCTCTCCACATCCCGGGTTTGGTCGTCTCCCCGCTGGGGGTTGTCCCGAAGAAGGAGGCGAACAAATACCATTTGATTCACCATTTGTCTTATCCTAAGGGCTTGTCGGTTAATGACGGGATAGATAGGGATCTTTGCTCGGTCGTGTATACGTCATTCGACGCGGCGGTGCAGTGGGTGCGTTTCCATGGTAGGGGGGCGTTAATGGCCAAGACGGATGTCGAGGCGGCTTTTTGGCTGTTTCCGGTGCATGTGGATAATCAGCGTTTACTGGGGTGTTTTTGGGGGGCAGTTTTTATGTGGATCGGTGTCTCCCCATGGGTTGTTCCATTTCTTGTGCGTACTTTGAGGCGTTGAACTCATTTTTGGAATGGGTGGTCAAATCTGTGGTGGGGGTGGATTCGATCATTCATTATTTAGACAATTTCTTGTGCGCAACGATCTTGGGGCCTGCCCGTTCCGTGAATTGGTTCGGGACATAAAACACGATCTGTTGCACCTGTGGTCGTTATACCCGAACTTGATCACGGTGTGGTCGGATACTGTGCCTAGAAAATCCTGGCGTTTGGCACGGTCGGTGGAGCGGATCAACAAAGCCAGGATAAAAGTTAACAGGGCGGTGTCTGCATTTGTTGCGCGGAATGGTGGCATATGTGTTCGGCACTGGGACTTGGAAGCTGGAGTTGGAGCGTATTGGAGTGCAGATGGTGTTCACCTGAATGGTGTGGGAACAGATTTGTGGTGCTTGGGCTTGCAGGATGGCATTGAGAGGGCTATTTTGTTGGGGCGGAACTCTCAGGCTTGAGGGGGTCAAGGCCTGTACGCTGTGGCTGGGGAGTCCTTGGAGTTAGACAAATAATTATGGGGGGGATGCACCGTGGGTATGGATCCCCCTGGGTTTTAAAGATGAAAGGACACTGTCTGGCGGTTGGATAGTGTGATTTCCTTAGGGTGTTATCCCTTGGGAGAGGTGGCAGTTACCTTACGGCATCTGCCAGGAATATTGGTGCCTCTGAGCTGGGTTTTTACTGCTGGGGGTAAAATGGTGGGGCAGATAGCCGGTAACATAAAAAGTTAATGATAGCTCCAAGGACTTCTCCTAGTCTATGTGTTAATGATTGTTTGTCAGTGGTGTCTGACGTGTTTGGGTTATAATTTATGGTTCGTGCATTATTGATTTATTATTGTTTTTGTTAATAAATATTATGGATATTATTTAATTATGGTTAATTGAGTTAACTAACTTTTATATTTATTTCTTAATAAAATGGCTGCTGTAGCCACTTTATCCAAACCCTCGGAGTCGAGTCTTCTTGAGAGAAAGGTGTGGGTTATGAATGGGGAACAGATATATAGGTAAGTGTAATTTGCATACACATACATCACTCGACTTACCCCAAGTCATGCAAAATAAAGACACAAAACATTATAATTGGGTGTTAAATGGTCAAAACTTTTATTATATTATATGACCAAACCCAAAATGGCAAACCTCCGACTCACGAAGAGTCACCCTCCAGCACGCAGGAAAGGAAAAACCCCCTGTGGGGGAAACCTCTAGGGAAACCATGGCTGGAGGATTGCCCTTCCTCTGGGCTTAGAAGGTGCCAAAATATCATTTGTAACAGAATTTGTACATTTTCTCAGATTTTCAAGGAAAGACAAGACAATGAACGAACGACATAAAACACATAAATCGGCTGATCTGGTTGGCTAGGCGGATGTCTGTCTTCCTGGGCACCCATTAACATGAATGGGCGATCCACGGATGAGACGGGTCCTCCAGATGCCTCCTTGTAGCACCTGTCTCCGCTCTGGCTAATAGGGGGGGATCTCCTGCTGGGAACCCCCCTCTATTACAGACAACCCGTATGAAGAGGATGGCATCACTGTGATGAAGAAGTGGTCTGGGGTGAAGGGGTTCCCTGCTAGAACCTCCAAATTACATCAGGTCGGCATTGGTGGGGAAGTCAAGCTCAAGGTCCTCAGTCCCATCCAATATGGCGCTGAATGTGGCAGTAAAACCTTCTAATATGGAATCTTCTTTATGTCATAAACATTTGTATTTATGACATCAGCTCATTCATCATCATTACTGCAGGAGTTTATTACCACTGCCGCCTCATACATTGTGACGTCACCCACAGTGGTCTGAAGTGTTAACCCTTTAATGACTGGCAGTGTACTTACCACAGAGGCCATAAAGCTGAATAGAACATATCAGCGGCCATAAAGGAAAAGGGATAATGCAGGGAGCATCTCCGCACAAGAACGATCCATGACAAAGGGTTGTCCAGGATGAGATAACTTGTCTGCTTTCTCCAAAAACCAGCACCACACCTGTCCATAGGTTGTGTGTGGTACTACAGCTCATTACCATTCACTTCAATGGAGCTAACCTGCAATACCAGATACAACCTGTGGATAGGTGTGGTGCTGTTTTTGGAAGAAAGCAGCCATATTTTTCTAATCCTGCACAGCCCCTGTTAGAAATAGTTCAAAAAAATGGGGGAGAAGGAGAAGAAATTAAAAAAAGGGGAAAAGAGGAACTCTGAGGTAAAAGAAATCAAACTAGACTGAAAGGAGTCTGCTGGAGGTGCCAGATGGAAAGACAGATTTCTGCCATGGGGACCAGATTAGTTGAAATGTATCTTGAAGGGGGTTTCAGAGAGTGGGTTTTAACCCCTTCCTGCCCTATGAAGTGCTGTTGCATTGAAAAACTATGCCGTTCATCTTCGAATGCAGCGTCACAAAAACAAATTATGAAGTAAAATATAAAAACTATATAAATTTGGTATCGCCATAATCGTAACGACCCGCAGAATCAAGTTATCATGCAATTCATGGCGCCCGATGAACACTGTAAAATCAAAACAGAAATGGCGGAATTAAAAAAAAAAATTCAATACACCCCACAAAATGTAGTTTTTTTTTTACATTGTTTTTTTAATTCATTATATGGTACATTAGGCCGCAGGGTAAATTCCACATAAACAGCGCCATTCATCGGTTAACTGTTTAAATGATACCAGTTCAAGTGACCTTTATCGAAAAACACCATAAGACATTTTTTCCCAATTAACCTTCTAATTGGGCCTAGCATGTGTGATACTGTCTGCTAAGCCGTTGTATCTAAGCATATTATATGTGATACTGTCTGCTGAGCCGCTGTCTCCTATCAAGTAGCAGAGCTATCAGGTGTCATAGTCTTAGGGATCACACGCAAAGTAAAAAATGGCTGAAAATTACAGAGCTGTTTTCAGAGAACACAAACTTTGATTTACAGCCGTTTTTGAAGCTGGAAACGTTTTTTGAGGTGTTTTTTTCTAGATGTTTTTGGAGCTGTTTTTCCATTGACACAATGAAAAAATCTCCAAAAACGGCCCAAGAAGTGACATGCTCCTTCTTTTTAAATGCCTTTTTAAAATACAATAGGCAGTGTTTGTAGGCATTGGGCTACCGATTTTTCAGTCGTATTTGAAGGCGTTTACGCCCCAAAATACGCCTGAAAACACAGCGTGTGAATATACCCTTATAGATACGCTGTCTCAGATATATATATCTTTTTTTTTTTTTTTTTAGTGGTGTGGGCAAAACACATGTCTTGTGGCACAAAACAGTCTGATTAGTGGGGGAGATACAGGGTCTGGCTTAGGCCTTTTGTTGCACACTCAATGTAAAATTGTACACTAACTCGGAGCTGGCGTTGATTTCTGCTTTACATTACGCCCGTTACTGGCGTTAATGATAGTAAAATTGTCGGCCCTTTCCGCAAAGCGCCACACACTTTTCAAAAAGTGCCAAAGGCAGAGTAAACTGACCGAAAACTTTCCCGCAAATTGCGACTTTTGGGACTTTTCTATGCCAGATAAGCGGCTTAGCAAGGTTAATAAATTCTCCACTAAGGCTACGGACAGTAATACAATATCTTAATGCAAGGATCTGTACACTCAGTGTCTGACTGAGGTACCTTGGACCCACCAAAGGAAATAATTCTTGGGGGTCTACACTTCAACTATATAGAAATAATGTGAACACTCTTAATTGTGTACTAAAAACGTGTGTTGTAAAACAAAAACCAATATTCCCACCATATTGTGACAGATATCAGTCCTACACAGGCATTCTGCAGACCATATAAGCGAATACAGTGCAGTGAAATTCAGTGACTCACATGTGACATCTTCTTAGATTGGAGTTGTTCACGTTCTCTTTTCTTCTTCATCCGGCCCAGAACGCCATGATGACTTCTTCCAGTCTTCTTCATCTCCAATGCCCAAACGCGAACCACAAGATACGTCATGAAAGTGTTGATGTAACCTAGATACCACGTGTAATGACGTGTAATTAATGCGAGTAGAATCCAAGTGGATTTGGAAACTCAAAACACTACAACCAAAGGGGTTGAATGAAACCCTTGGGTTTGCAGCTTTCCTATAGGGGTGTGGGGATCTCTCACGGTGTTGTTTTGTTTTTAACTAATGTGTTATGTGTACAGCAATAGCAATTTTTTAACATATGACTGCTTTTAGTTGTCCTAGATTGCCATTTGCATATGGTGTACGTGCTGCGACATGACATTCTACTGACCTTCTGCGCCTATGACGACTTCTCTTCCTCCACCATCCAATGGGTGTTTATGCTCTGTGGACGACGCATCCTGGCAGCATGAATTTTCATCCTGGCCCAACACTTGAATATACCCACTCTGTATCTGTTCCAGCCTGTATGTCATTTTTTTATTTATTTTTGTATTCATTTTCCTATTGTTTGGTTTGAGTAGATAACAATATGCTGCATCCCTCTACGTGGGTATACACTATATAGCTGTTATTGTGATCTTTTTTCTATTGCACCACCACGGGTGTGGTATGATTGCTGGTTGTCAATGTTTCATGTCTGACAGACATTCTATGATGTATTAACCTCACAAATTTTTATTTTTAATATTTTTATCTTTTTTGTCATATTTAGTGATGTTAATCCATCAAGTGCTTGTTTTTGTATGTATGCAATAATTTGTGATGTATAAAACTTGCACTAATTATATAAGGGATACGGGTGGGGGCACCTACGTTTGTTGCACTGATGGCAACTTCATCCTCGATGATGTTTTGGACATCTATATAACACTATATACTTCACTTATGATTGTTTCGTCACTTGTTGTCATGTCCTTTTTATTAAAGTATTGGTCACTGCACAGTATTACTATTGTTTTATATTACGGGTACTTATCACTCATTATCATTGGTTTTGATATTTTGCTTGTATCACTCACCAACATTTACTCATATTTCACTTTTAACATTTCATACCCATATCCGTATTATTTTAGCCACCAAGCTTTGTCATGTCACTTGTTCAGTGTTTATTGATCATGGCCGTAGTCTGTAAATTCCCTGGTCATTGTTTGTTCCTCGCACGCTCACATGTCTCACATCCACTAGTTTATTACAACATATGGCCTGTTTTTGCAGTCCGTCTATAGTTCTGTCATCAACTACTAGCCATGATATGGCCAGCTATGTAACACATATACACGTAAATGCATCAGCACTAAGGTGATGTATATATATATATATTGGCTTAATATTGACATCCATGCGGGTTTTTTTCACATGTTTTACATTTATTTAACATTATGTAATTGACTGTACTTTTTAACATATAGATAAACACACTTCGTATAGTTGTTAATCAATAATACGTGTATATCTCCATTACACGGCCATTATAGTGTGTTTCATTATGGGCATATCGATAGACTCATAAAATACATGCCATCTGGCAACAGACGCTGGGGTGCATCTGGCACCGCAACATGTGTAATTCGGTCTTTGGCATGGGTCATGCATGCAGTAATGATGCGTAACACTCAAAACCATGTTTTTTTAGCCATTCTATATAGTATTTAGTTGCATCATGCATTATATTTACACTTATGCATATTCTTTTTTCATTTATTATTTATTTATTTATATATTTTTTATTTTTTGACTCCTCAACATTACCTTTCGGTACAGGCCGATGAACTTTTTCTTTTCCCCTTTCTTTCTTTTCCCCCTTTTTTATGCCCTTCCCCTCTTGTATTATACTAGTTAGGGAAAGGATAGGGACAGCTATTCTCATTGAATTATTATCTGTGGGTTTTATGTTTTAAATCTCGGGTTCGGTTCTCATTGCGCGCCCCTAGTGGGCGCTGCGTGTTGTTGCCAGTATCCTCTGGCATATTACTAGTCCTACTGTGCGCATGCGCGATGTCGCGCTCCGGCTTTCGGCCCCTGGCCTCCTGTTCCTGACCCGGACGCCTGACACGTGGGTTCCATACTGTCGGCTTCCGGGTCTGTGACCCGGATGCTCTTTTGCCGGTCCGTGAGATTGAGTGCACAGTCGCTCGGGAACTGTATTTCTTTCCCCTTTGGGGATTGGCGGGGGGTTATTTATAAGGCCGTAGGTCACTTCATGACACCACCCCCAGACGAAGGCTTCCGGGCCGAAACGCGCGTCGGGGAGGACACCAGTCACGTCATCATGGGTAAGAGATATGCATTCATTGTCGTATTATGACATTTTATGGAGCTGTAGTCTCGTAATTGCACTACTTATGGGCTTTTGTCCCAGTTACTTACATTGAGACATCTTACAGCATACTCCTCACTATTGTATAAATTACCCAGCGGTTTTTCAGTGTTTGATATTTGGCTGTTTGCACATTGATTGTTATCAATACATTGTATTACAGCTGTGCCTTAGCCTATGTACACAGTGCCGCTTTATACTCCTTTATTTCTGGTTGTCCATCTTCTTCATGTGGTATTCATCTCTATGTTGTTTTATATGTCTGTTCATTTTAATTGATCCATTAAACTTTCATTGTTTTACTCATTGTTCTTGTGCTAGACTCCAATTTATAGGTTGTATTGTATCCCTGATATACTCTGCCCAGCTCACATATGCCCCACATTATAAACGGAAACTCTCCAAACAATTACCAAGCAAATTCCACGCTCCAAAAGCCAAATGACGCTCCCACCCATCTGAACCCTACAGTGTGCCCAAACAGCAGTTTCCTTCCACATATATGGCATTGTCATACCCGGGAGAACCCTTTTAACAATTTTTGGGGTGTGTGTCTCCAGTGACATAAGCTGGGCATTACATATTTGCCATTGAAATGGCATTTCTAGGAAAAAATATCAATTTTTACTTTGCACCATCCGCAGCGCAATCATTTATGGAAAATACCTGTGGGTGAAAATGCTCACTACACCCCTTAATAGATGCCTTGAGGGGTGCAGTTTCCAAATGGGGTCACTTCTCAGTGCTTTCTTTTTATTATTTCACATCTGAGCCTCTGCAATTGTGATACAATACTTTATAAATCGCCAAATTAGGCCTCGATTTCGCATGGTACGCTTTCACTCCTGAGCCTGGTCGAATGTTCGGCAAAAGATTAGGGCCACATGAAGGGTGTTTCTAAAACCAGGAAACCCAGCATAATAATTAGAGAGCTGTCATGTTATGGTGGCACAATCTGGGCACCACATATTGGCATATATATGGGAAAAAAAATCCCACTTTCACTCTGCAACATCAAGTGCACACTAATTTCTACAAAACACCTGCAGGGTTAACATGCTTACTACACCGCTAGGTAAATGCATTGAGGGGTGTAGTTTCCAAAATGTGGTCACTACTGGGGGGTTTCCACAGTTTTGGTCCCACAGGTGCCCAGAAACCAATCCAGCAAAATCTGCACTCCAAATGGCGCTCCTTCCTTTCTGAGCCTTGCCGTGTGCCCAAACAGCAGTTTATGACCACATATTGCCGGGTATTGCCGTACTCGGGAGAAATTGCTTTACAAATGTTTTGTTCTTTTTTTCCATTATTTGTTGAGAAAACAAAAAAATTTGCGGTAAAGCTACGTCTTATTGAAGAAAAAGGATTGTTTTTATTTTCACTGCCCAATTCAAATAAATTCTATGAAACATCTATGGGGTCAAAATGTTCACAATAATCCTAGATGGATTCCTCAAGGGGTGTTGTTTCCTAAATGGATTCACTATTTGGGCGTTTTCATTGTTTTGCCCCTCAGGGGCTTTGCAAATGTGACATTGCCTCCTCAAATCATTCCTGCTAAATGTGATCTCCAAACGCCAAATAGCGCTCTTTCCATGGTAGCACAAACCCCACAATACTCAATCAAAATGAAATAAAACATGACAACAGTTTCTTTGGATAAAAATGGCCACGGTGTTTATTAAGGGTAACCTAAGATAAAATAATTCGAAGAGAATAACCATAAATAATCGAATAAATAATAAAATATAAATATTTTGACCAATAAAAACCAAGTCCGCCCAGCATTAGCTGGGTGACAAACCCCTCTAACAAACAACGTGACGTGAAGGAATTTAAGAACAATAGGGCGGGAGGGTGGGCGACGGTCCAATCTTCAAAAACTGGCTGCTTGACCACGATGAACTGCTCCTTTTATGTCCAATTTTCCCGCCTTTAGGACTTTATCAATGACCAATCAGCTGGCCTTCCACAAAACTGCCTGGAGATAGAATCTGCCAGAACCTGCTCATGCAATTGCACAGCTGACCTAGGTCCAATCAGCTGGGACCAACTCCAAACTGCCCAGAGACAGAAACATCTGGAAACCGGCTCGTGCCACCAGCACAGCTTACCCGGGGGACACCACGATGGTAAGTACCATTCTAATATAAAATAACAAATGGAGAAAAGAGGGAAAGGGGGAGAGAAAAACATACCAAGCAAAAAAACATATTTTATTAACAACTTATGGGGGGCCGTGCGACCATGTGTCCCCCAGGCAATAGCCTGGGGGGCCCCTGACATGGTAGCACAAACCCCACAATACTCAATCAAAATGAAATAAAACATGACAACAGTTTCTTTGGATAAAAATGGCCACGGTGTTTATTAAGGGTAACCTAAGATAAAATAATTCGAAGAGAATAACCATAAATAATCGAATAAATAATAAAATATAAATATTTTGACCAATAAAAACCAAGTCCGCCCAGCATTAGCTGGGTGACAAACCCCACAAGCCATGACATTACCAAGACATGGCCCCCCCAAAACACCGCAGCCATTCTTCAATTAAATTCTGCAGGCCCAAATTGAAAATGTCGATACCCACATCAGAAAGATGTATACAATCATTTCTGAACAGCCCGTCTGTGAGGTCTTCAAGGTCACTGTGTCTATAAGAAAGACCACCGAGGACCGACATGTATTTAGACATGGCTCTATTAATCCTTTTACGGATTCGATTCAAAAACTTATAATTTCCAGAGGACCATAGCAGTCTTGGAATAATCTCTGAAAAGGAAATAGTAGCGTCAGGGAAAAGACATTTTATCAAGGCTATATCCCTTCTCATTTCCCAAAGTAAGTCCAAAGTCTTTTCTTTACCTAGGTCATTGCCTCCAGCATGGATGATAATTAAATTCGGATCCGGCCAATAAGAACTCAGTGATTCAACTAAAGAAAACTCGTTCTTCCATTGCAAACCCCTTACCCCATGCCAAAAAACCGAAAAAACTAGCGGATCCATAGACAAATTTTCTGTATAGGACCTTCTCGCGGCTCTCTTCTGTGCCCAAAATATAAAAGAGTGGCCAAGGATCCAAACAACCAAACGCTTACCTGTGGATATATAATTACACTACTAACAAGCCTGGTCGAACATAAAGTTTAAATCTATTAGACTCCCACCTTCCAATTCTTTTTATAATCCCTTCATCAATTCCTAACTGTGCAGCTTCCGTAGCTGCACCTATTCTAAACGAATGGGAGGATATTTTTAAATGCTCCAACTTCAGGGACTTCAAACATTTCTTCAAAACAGAGTTAAACTGAAATCTGGACAGCTGATCTCCATTCTGATGAATCAGGAAAGCAACCCCAAGACTCGGCCTGATTGACAACCAATGTTTAACATTAGAAACTGGGCAAAGAACAGAACCCGAAAACTGATTAATTCTAACCAAACGACCTTTTCCTAATTGATCTGTCTTAGATTTTTTTAACAATAACAAAACATGGTCAATTTTGCAACTAACATCCTGAAATGAAAGGCCCGGGACTGAAACTTTACTCTCTGCCACCAGTTCGCTTATTCTCAAGGCTGCAAAGAACATTAACACAAATGCTGTTCTAAACAAACACACTTCAAAATTACTAAAACAAACTAAATGTAACACATTGAATAATTTTAACAACAAATCTAATGAAATAGGCCTTCGTCTTTCCACAACCGGAGCTGACCTATGGTAACCTTTCAAAAGCTGCTTAACTGGGAAGAGCGAAGAAATAGCCGGACAACTGTTTAATTTAAGAAAGAAAGAGATGCCTGCCAGAGACTTAGAAATGGAGGCAAATGACAGCCTCCTACTAATCAGGCTACATACAAATTTTAAAACTAGACCTACCTCATTATGAAAGAAATTACAGTTCTCATTAACACAGAAATTAACCCACTCCTTCCAAGCAGCTGAATAATCAGCCCATGTTCTTGGAGCCAAGGATCTCTGAATATTAACATAGATTAGTCCCAAATCAGATTCCATAAATGAGGAGGACACGGAATTCCACAAAGCTCCGCTTCTGGTGCCATCGTTCTGAACCTCCGCCACTGACAACGAGATAATGAATCTTCTATATCATTCTTTTTTCCTTCTATATAGCTAGCTTTCAACCAGATGTTCAACTTCAGACAACATAAAGTTAAATGTCTTAATATCTTAACTACTAATTCACATTTTGAAGATAATGTGTTAATTGCAAAGACCACACCTTTGTTATCTGTAAACAACAAAATTCTCCTATTCTTAAAATAATGACCCCATACAACTATGGCTACCAAAACCGGAAATAATTCCAATAAGACAATATTTGAAGTAACTTTGCTTACACGCCAAGCACTGGGCCATAACTCAGCCGACCATTGACCATTAAAGAATGCCCCGTAGCCCATACTACCGGCTGCATCCGTAAATAAAGACAAAGAGTCAGAATCCTCAAAATTAAACTGCCAGCAACTGCGTCCATTAAATTTAGATAAAAATTCTAAAACTACATTTTCTTTGAAAAAAAATGTAGATTTTTATTTTCAGGGCCTAATTCCAATAATTTCTGCAAAAAACCTGGAGGGTCAAAACGCTCAGTGTACCCCTAGATAATTTCCTCAATGGGTGTAGTTTCCAAAATGAGGTCACTTGTGGGGGGTTTACACTGTTTTATCCCCTCAGGGGCTTTGTAAATGTGACATGGCCTCCGCAAACCATTCCTGTTAAATGTGAACTCCAAAAGTCAAATGGTGCTCCATCCGTTCTAAGGGTATGTTCACACGGCGGGGGTCCGTAACGGCTGAAATTACGGGGATGTTTCAGCCTGAAAACATCCCCGTAATTTCAGCCGTACCGGCATGTGCAGGCGCTTGAACGCCGCGTCAATTACGGCCGTAATTAGCGCTGCTATTCATTGGAGTCAATGAATAGCGGCTCCAATTACGGCCAAAGAAGTGACAGGTCACTTCTTTGACGCGGGCGTCTATTTGCGCGCCGTCATTTGACAGCGGCGCGTAAATATACGCCTCGTGTGAACAGACAAACGTCTGCCCATTGCTTTCAATGGGCAGATGTTTGTCAGCGCTATTGAGGCGCTATTTTCGGGCGTAATTCGGGGCAAAAACGCCCGATTTACGTCCGTAAATAGGCCGTGTGAACATACCCTAAGCCCTGCCATGTGTCCAAACAGTCGTTTATTACCACATGTGGGGTACTGTTTTACTCGGGAGAAATTGCTTTACAAATTTTGCGGTGCTTTTTCTCCTTCAGTCTTTGCGGAAATTTTCAGGGCCTACTTCCAATAATTTCTGCAAAAAACCTGGGGGGTCAAAACACTCAGTATACCCCTAGATAATTTCCTTGAGGTGTGTAGTTTCTCAAATGGGATCACTTTTGGGGAATTTCCACTGTTTTGGCACCGCAAGAGCCCTTGAAACCTGACATGGTGCCTAAAATATATTCAAATAAAAATAAGGCCCCAAAATCCACTAGGTGCTCCTTTGCTTCTGAGGCCGGTGCTTCAGTCCAGTAGCACACTAGGGCCACATGTGGGATATTTCCTAAAACTGCAGAATCTGGGCAATAGATATTGAATTGCATTTCTGTTGTAAAACTTTCTGTGTTATAAAGAAAATTGGATTAAAAATTAATTTCTTCAAAAAAATATGAAATTTGTAAATTTCACCCCTACTTTGCTTTAATTCCTGTGAAAAGTTTAAAGGGTTAAGAAATTTTCTAAATGCTGTTTTGAATACTTTGAGGGGTGAAAGTTTAAAAATGGGGTGACTTTTTTTGAGTTTCTAAAATATAAGGCCCTCAAAGCCACTTCACAAGTGAACTGGCCCCTGTAAAAATAGCCTTTTGACATTTTCTTGAAAAAGTGAGAAATTGCTGCTAAAGTTCTAAGCCTTGTAACGTCCTAGAAAAATAAAAGGATGTTCAAAAAACGATGCCAATCTAAAGTAGACATATGGGGGATGTTAGTTAGCAACCATTTTGTGTGTTATAACTGCCTGCCTTACAAGCAGATACATTTAAGTTGAGAAAAATGCAAATGTTTGCAATTTTTCGCTAAATTTTGGTGTTTTTCACAATTAAATATTGAACATATCGAGCAAATTTTGCCAGTAACATCAAGTCCAATGTGTGACGAGAAAACCATCTCAGAATCGCTTGGATAGGTGAAAGCATTCCGACGTTATTACCACATAAAGTGAAACATGTCAGATTTGAAAAATGAGGCTCTGTCAGGAAGGTCAAAAGTGGCTAAAGAGGGAAGGGGTTAAGATATTGTATTACGGTCTGTAGCCTTTGGGGGGAAATATATTAACCTTTCTACAACAGTTTACTAAAATACACAAATGTTGACATTTTTGGGGTGCAAAAAATGGGCGGGGCTTAGCAGAAATCGCCAACAATTTTACTATAATTTACGCCAGTAACTGATGTAAATTATAGCAGAAATCTATATGTATAGTGCGGCCCAGATTTATCTCTGGGGGGCGTAACAAGGCAAAGGTCCGTGCCAGACCCATACCTCCCCCCAATCAGACTGTTTGCCCCCCAATCAGACAATAAAACACATTTTAAAAATGTACTTACCTCACCACTCCGATTCTCCCTCCCGGATCCCCTCAGGCTCTTACAGCAGGCCGCAGCATGTAGAAAGTACTGATGACAGGCCGCGTTGCAGATAAAAGATGTGACACATTTATTAAGAGTCGTTCGCCTGTTAATAAATGTGTTGCATCTTACTCCAGCAAACTGTTTAATAGGACTGGTGTATGAAACGCCAGTATTAAAGGGAATGTGTCGCTAGGAATTTAATTTAATTTTGTTCAGTTAAACAGTTAGTACATAAGTAATTACACATTGTTTTAATTTTTAAATTTTTTCACAAGTCAGGGAATATTATAAATTAGATTCTAATTTATAACATTTCCATGTGCTGGTCACTAGTGGGAGCAATTCCCAAAATTGCCGCATTGGCATGTGGTAAAGCAACCTCATTGCCTTATGCTGCAAATTTGTAGTAGACACACTCGCTCTAGTGTCCTCACAGAATCCCCCCTCCTTTATCCTGGCTAGTGCCAGGAGAAAGGAGGGGGTTGAATGTTCAAACCTCCTACACTGTGTGCCGCCATTTTCTGAGCGAATGCACAGTGTAGGAGTATTAGATACAGTGCTCAGCAGACAGTATAACACTAACATAAACACACACACATCACATACACAAACATAACTTACCTGCTCCTGCCGCCGCCTCCGCCCTGCCGCTCCTAGTCCTTGCGTCTGCGCTGCCTTCAACATATGGCCGGAAGCCGCGACCGGAAGTCCTCATCTTACTGTCCGGCCGTGGCTTCCGGTCCACATGAAAATGGCGCTGGATGTCGCTCTACCAAAGACCTTCCTTTTGATCTGTGTGGGAGTGGCGCATGCACCTTTCCCACACAGACGGCATACGCTATAGTGAATGGAACGGCTCCCGTTCGCATTCTCTATGGGAATATATGTGCCGTATTCCATCTCTGTATGTGTCGTTAATGGAAAGATACAGAGAGATGAAAAAAAAATGGCTGCCCCCATAGAGAAGTAAAAGAAGGAAAAAAGTAAAAAGTACAACAAAAAAACACAAATAAATACAATTTATTTTAATGACATACTAAAAGCAATATTATAAATATATATATATAAAAAAAAAAATTTCCGTGACACCTTCCCTTTAAAAGGGTTTTACACGTTCTGACAACTGACGACCTATCCACTGGATAGGTCATCAGTATTTGATCGGTGCGTATCCGACACCTGGACCCCGCACCGATCCGCCACTCCAGCTGCCTCTGGGCACCGGACAACACTGCCGGAAGTAGATGGCTCCGGTCAAAGAATAGAGGCCGAGCTGCAGTTCTGCCGAACGGCCGCTATGCAGTGATCTGAGCAATCCTCTACCGGCAGTGTTGTCCAGTGCCCGGAGGCAGCTGGACTGGCAGATCAGTGCGGGGTCTGGTGTAGTAACGATTGTTTGCCTCCATACATTAACAATGATTGCTCCTTGTGACACGCTGTATTGTCGATTGGTGCTGGTTTTCATGGTCAGTATCGGGACGTCTTAAAGGACCTTTATTTCCTCAGACACCACCATAACTAGGCATTGGAACCAACCCTTCCACCTTAGCGGGTAAAGATTAACCTTCTAAAAGGTTCACTATGTACACATAAGGGCTAACGGTGAAAACACAGAGGTGCTCACCATATATCCAGCGTGTATAACTGTGTCCTCCAAATCTTACGGAGCAGGAGTTGTTCTAGATTCCTGTTTATATCCCAGACACGTTCATACCATTTTAGACAATGAATCGACATATCGCAAACTTGTGGCGAAACCAAGCACCACATGTAAGGAATCTTTAAAAAATCTGCTAGAAGAAGGAATTGGATTAGGAGTATTAGCCAAGAAACAGGCAGAATACTTACAGATAGAATTCCCTATTGTTCCCATATTCCATGGGATGCCAAAAATCCATAACTTTGCATGGTCTTGAAACTTGGGTTATCTGTGACGTAGTTGGTTAGTTCCCCTGAAAACAGGCCTGCCATCAGGGTAGTACCGCTGGTACTACTGTCAGGGGCCTGGCCACAAAAGTAAAATAAAGTGGGCAGCCGCCGCTCATCAAGGTTATGATTAGCGGTAATTGGTTTGTAGAAAGGAATGGGACCCATGCAGGGGCCAGCTCCGCAACTTGGTGAGTGACTGTTTTAAAGCAGTAGATTCAGTTTAATTATTTTTTTCATGTTGCCCCTCTGCTCCCACCTTCCCACATGTCTCTCTCCCCTTCCCCTCCCCAGACCCCAGTCAAGTGTCATATCCACTTTGGCCCAACTCCCGCCTCAGCCACGTTCCGTTCCCTTAGCCTACTTCTCCGCCTACATCCTGGTATAATAGCTAAAGAAAATTACCCTATGACGTTTAGTGTCAGTTAGTTATATGTCAAAATTTTGATCTAAGGTCTGCACACCATGACAGTCGGTAGTCATGTAGACCGGACACTTCAACAATTTGAATGCGCTGTGACGTGGCACATTAGGTCACGGGAACGTGGTGTAAAGGATCTGCCAGACACAGCTTCTGTGTCGACGCCCGTGGTTAATCAGTCTGCACCTGCTCCTAGGTCTGATAGAGTGACTCGATCTGCTACCACTCAGGCTGGTAGGCTCAGGAGTGGGAGAACCTATTACAGCCTGGCCAGACAGTTCTAGCTCCCGGCCTCGGTCTATTTATACCTTCATTTCCTGCTTGTCTTTGCCTGTGATTCTTTCCTGTTTTCTGGCTCTGCTGCTCCTGCTATTATTATTGACCTTGCTACATTTTGACCCTGGCTTTACTGACTACGCTCCTGCTCTGTGTTTGGTACACTGGTTTGACTCGACTCGTTCACTACGCCTGTTGCTCACTGTGTTGCCATGGGCAACTGCCCCATTTCCCTTAGCTTCTGTGTACCCTTGTCTGTTTGTCTGTCGTGCACATATTGAGCGTAGGGACCGTCGCCCAGTTGTATGCCGTCGCCTAGGACGGGCCGTGCAAGTAGGCAGGGACTGAGCGGCGGGTAGATTAGGGCTCACCTGTCTGTCTCCCTACCCCGTCATTACACGTGGTATCTAGGTTACATCAACACTTTCATGACGTATCTTGTGGTTCGCGTTTGGGCATTGGAGATGAAGAAGACTGGAAGAAGTCATCATGGCGTTCTGGGCCGGATGAAGAAGAAAAGAGAACGTGAACAACTCCAATCTAAGAAGATGTCACATGTGAGTCACTGAATTTCACTGCACTGTATTCACTTATATGGTCTGCAGAATACCTGTGTAGGACTGATACCTGTCACAATATGGTGGAAATATTGGTTTTTGTTTTACAACACACGTTTTTAGTACACATTTAAGAGTGTTTAAATTATTTCTATATAGTTGAAGGGTAGACCCCCAAGAATTATTTCCTTTGGTGGGTCCAAGGTACCTCAGTCAGACACTGAGTGTACAGATCCTTGCATTAAGATATTGTATTACTGTCTGTAGCCTTAGAGGAGAATTTATTACCCTTGCTAAGCCTCTTATCTGGCATAGAAAAATCCCAAATTGCGGGAAAGTTTTTGGTCAGTTTACGCTGCCTTTGGAACTTTTTTGAAAAGTGTGTGGCGCTTTGCGGAAAGGGCCGACAATTTTACTATAATTTACGCCAGTAACGGGCGTAATGTAAAGCAGAAATCAACGCCAGCTCCGAGCTAGTGTACAATTTTACATTGATTGTGCAACAAAAGGCCTAAGCCAGACCCTGTATCTCCCCCACTAATCAGACTGTCTTGTGCCACAAGACATGTGTTTTGCCCACACCCCTAAAAAAAAAAAAAAAAAAAATATATATATATATATCTGAGACATCGTATCTATAAGGGTATATTCACACGCTGTGTTTTCAGGCGTATTTCGGAGCGTAAACGCCTTCAAATACGCCTGAAAAAATCGGTAGCCCATTGCCTACAAACATCTGCCTATTGTATTTTAAAACGGCACGTAAAAAGAAGGAGCATGTCACTTCTTGAGCCGTTTTTTGGAGATGTTTTTCATTGTGTCAATGGAAAAACAGCTCCAAAAACATCTAGAAAAAAACACCTCAAAAAAACGTTTCCAGCTTCAAATCAAAGGCTGTAAATCAAAGGCTGTGTTCTCTGAAAACTGCTCTGTAATTTTCCGCCATATTTGACTTTGCGTGTGAACCCTAAGACTATGTCACCTGATAGCTCTGCTACTTGATAGGAGACAGCGGCTCAGCAGACAGTATCACATATAATATGCTTAGATACAACGGCTTAGCAGACAGTATCACACATGCTAGGCCCAATTAGAAGGTTAATTGGGAAAAAATGTCTTATAGTGTTTTTCGATAAAGGTCACTTGAACTGGTATCATTTAAATAGTTAACCGATGAATGGCGCTGTTTATGTGGAATTTACCCTGCGGCCTAATGTATCATATAATGTATTAAAAAAACAATGTAAAAAAAACCTACATTTTGTGGGGTGTATTGAACAAAAAACCTGTAATTCCGCCATTTCTGTTTTTATTTTACAGTGTTCATCGGGCGGCATGAATTGCATGATATCTTGATTCTGCGGGTCGTTACGATTATGGCGATACCAAATTTATATAGTTTTATATTTTACTTCATAATTTGTTTTTGTGACGCTGCATTCGAAGATGAACGGCATAGTTTTTCAATGCAACAGCACTTCATAGGGCGGGAAGGGGTTAAAACCCACTCTCTGAAGCCCCCCTTCAAGATACATTTCAACTAATCTGGTCCCCATGGCAGAAATCTGTCTTTCCATCTGGCACCTCCAGCAGACTCCTTTCAGTCTAGTTTGATTTCTTTTACCTCAGAGTTACTCTTTTCCCTTTTTTTAATTTCTTCTTTCCCTCTCCCCTTCTTCTCCTTCTCTCCCCCATTTTTTTGAACTATTTCTAAGGGTATGTTCACACGGCGGGGGTCCGTAACGGCTGAAATTACGGGGATGTTTCAGCCTGAAAACATCCCCGTAATTTCAGCCGTACCGGCATGTGCAGGCGCTTGAACGCCGCGTCAATTACGGCCGTAATTAGCGCTGCTATTCATTGGAGTCAATGAATAGCGGCTCCAATTACGGCCAAAGAAGTGACAGGTCACTTCTTTGACGCGGGCGTCTATTTGCGCGCCGTCATTTGACAGCGGCGCGTAAATATACGCCTCGTGTGAACAGACAAACGTCTGCCCATTGCTTTCAATGGGCAGATGTTTGTCAGCGCTATTGAGGCGCTATTGAGGCGCTATTTTCAGACGTAATTCGGGGCAAAAACGCCCGAATTACGTCCGTAAATAGGCCGTGTGAACATACCCTAACAGGGGCTGTGCAGGATTAGAAAAATATGGCTGCTTTCTTCCAAAAACAGCACCACACCTATCCACAGGTTGTATCTGGTATTGCAGGTTTTCTCCATTGAAGTGAATGGTAATGAGCTGTAGTACCACACACAACCTATGGACAGGTGTGGTGCTGGTGTTTGGAGAAAGCAGACAAGTTATCTTATCCTGGACAACCTTTGTCATGGATTGTTCTTGTGCGGAGATGCTCCCTGCATTATCCCTTTTCCTTTATGGCCGCTGATATGTTCTATTCAGCTTTATGGCCTCTGTGGTAAGTACACTGCCAGTCATTAAAGGGTTAACACTTCAGACCACTGTGGGTGACGTCACAATGTATGAGTTGTGCAGTGGTAATAAACTCCTGTAGTAATGATGATGAATGTGCTGATGTCATAAATACAAATGTTTATGACATAAAGAAGATTCCATATTAGAAGGTTTTACTGCCACATTCAGCGCCATATTGGATGGGACTGAGGACCTTGAGCTTGACTTCCCCACCAATGCCGACCTGATGTCATTTGGAGATTCTAGCAGGGAAACCCTTCACCCCAGACCACTTCTTCATCACAGTGATGCCATCCTCTTCATACGGGTTGTCTGTAGTAGAGGGGGGTTTCCAGCAGGAGATCCCCCTCTATTAGCCGGAGCGGAGACAGGTGCTACAAGGAGGCATCTGGAGGACCCGTCTCATCCGTGGATCACCCATTCATTTTAATGGGTGCCCAGGAAGAGAGACATCCGCCTAGCCCACCAGATCAGCCGATTTATGTGTTTTATGTCGTTCGTTCATTGTATTGTCTTTCCTTGAAAATCTGAGAAAACGTACAAATTCTGTTACAAATGATATTTTGGCACCTTCTAAGCCCAGAGGAAGGGCAATCCTCCAGCCATGGTTTCCCTAGAGGTTTCCCCCACAGGGGGTTTTTCCTTTCCTGCGTGCTGGAGGGTGACTCTTCGTGAGTCGGAGGTTTGCCATTTTGGGTTTGGTCATATAATATAATAAAAGTTTTGACCATTTAACACCCAATTATAATGTTTTGTGTCTTTATTTTGCATTCTTTGGTTTGGTGATTGGGATTCTGGGTCTATCACATATCACAAAATCATAAGGCCGGACATCTACTTCCCACACTGACATAGAATGGAGACAACAAGCGTTGCTGCACAATTAAGTGTACACATCCTTACATTAAGATATTGTATTACGGTCTGTAGCCTTTGGGGGGAATATATTAACCTTTCTACAACAGTTTACTAGCGTAGAAAATTCACAAAATACGCAAATGTCAGAATTGTTGGGGGCAAAAAATGAGCGGGGCTTAGCAGAAATGGCCAATAATTTTACTATAATTTACGCCAGTAACTGATGTAAATTATAGCAGAAATCTATATGTATAGTGCGGCCCAGATTTATCTCTGGGGGGCGTAACAAGTCAAAGGTCCGTGCCAGACCCATACCTCCCCCCCAATCAGACTGTATGCCCCCCCAATCAGACAATAAAATACATTTTAAAAATGTACAGCAGGCCGCAGCACGTAGAAAGTACTGATGACAGGCCGCAGCACATAGAAAGTACTGATGACAGGCCGCAGCACATAGAAAGTACTGATGACAGGCCGCAGCATGTAGCAAGTACTGATGACAGACCACGTTGCAGCTAAAAGATGCAACACATTTATTAAGGGTATGTTCACACGGCCTATTTACGGACGTAAATCGGGCGTTTTTGCCCCGAATTACGCCCGAAAATAGCGCCTCAATAGCGCTGACAAACATCTGCCCATTGAAAGCAATGGGCAGACGTTTGTCTGTTCACACGAGGCGTATATTTACGCGCCGCTGTCAAATGACGGCGCGTAAATAGACGCCCGCGTCAAAGAAGTGACCTGTCACTTCTTTGGCCGTAATTGGAGCCGCTATTCATTGACTCCAATGAATAGCAGCGCTAATTACGGCCGTAATTGACGCGGCGTTCAAGCGCCTGCACATGCCGGTACGGCTGAATTTACGGGGATGTTTTCAGGCTGAAACATCCCCGTAATTTCAGCCGTTACGGACCCCCGCCGTGTGAACATACCCTAAGAGTCGTTCGCCTGTTAATAAATGTGTTGCATCTTACTCCAGCAAACTGTTTGAGGGTATGTTCACACGGACAAATTTCAGACGTAGACGAGGCGTATTATGCCTCGTTTTACGACTGAAAATACGGCTCCAATACGTCGGCAAACATCTGCCCATTCATTTGAATGGGTTTGCCGACGTACTGTGCAGACGACCTGTTATTTACGCGTCGTCGTTTGACAGCTGTCAAACGACGACGCGTAAAAATACAGCCTCGTCAAAAGAAGTGCAGGACACTAAGGGTATGTGCACACACACTAATTACGTCCGTAAATGACGGACGTATTTCGGCCGCAAGTACCGGACCGAACACAGTGCAGGGAGCCGGGCTCCTAGCATCATACTTATGTACGATGCTAGGAGTCCCTGCCTCGCTGCAGGACAACTGTCCCGTACTGTAATCATGATTACAGTACGGGACAGTTGTCCTGCAGCGAGGCAGGGACTCCTAGCATCGTACATAACTATGATGCTAGGAGCCCGGCTCCCTGCACTGTGTTCGGTCCGGTACTTGCGGCCAAAATACGTCCGTCAATTACGGACGTAATTAGTGTGTGTGCACATAGCCTTATATACATTATATGCAGGACACTTCTTTCAGACGTTTTTGGAGCTGTTTTCTCATAGACTCCAATGAAAACAGCTCCAAAAACGAGTTGGTAAAAAAACGTCTGAAAAGCAGGGTCTGTTTTCCCTTGAAAACAGCTCTGGATTTTCAGACGTTTTGGTTGACTACGTGTGAACATACCCTAATAGGACTGGTGTATGAAACGCCAGTATTAAAGGGAATTCAAAAAGAAAAAAAACAAAACAATTTTTCCAAAACATACCAGGCACTCTTTGGGATAAGAATAATTTTATATAAATTTTTATTAAATTCCATATAAAAATATATTTTAAAGATTTTTCATATATAAATATATCTCTTTCCTCTTTTATCCATAATACAAAGATTTTTTATAGGAAAAGAAAAGGGTTTGAGAAAACACATTTGTTTCAAACTAGATGTACATAAGTAAAAAAAAATGTCTCCTGGCCAGGATACCAACACAGACTTTTATAACATTACTGCCATTAATTTATCCCCCTCTAAACACAATGACATGTCATGATGAGATATCTAGGTAATAGGTGTTCTATACATAAGCCATAATCAGACCCATATAAGAGATTAGCTATAAGAACCGGTTCTGAAGATTTTTTTTATCCAGACACCATTGGTCTCCGTTCACACTTGCGCTTTTTTCTTTTTACTCCTTCTTTTCTAATTTTGGTCCGAAACCAACAGAAACAGTTCCTCTTGTGTGATAGCAATGCAATTGTATATAAGGAGTTAAATATTCATCTTTAAATCTTCCTATACTCGGGGGCAGCCGAGATTTCACCCAAAGGTGAGCAAATTTAAGCAATGGAGCACGCTCCTACATTTAAGAGTCGGAATCCTGCTATGCTGGTATCCACGTTAAATTTTTATTCAGACACCATTGGTCTCAGTTCACACTTGCATTTTTTGCTTTTTCCTCCTTCTTTTAGAATTTTGGTCCGAAACCAACAGGAGCAGTTCCTCTTATGTAATAGCCATGCAAATATAGATAAAGAGTTGAATACTCATCTTTATGTTGATCTCGCAACTCAAGGTGGACTGAAAGTTCACTCTTTTTCACTATGTTCCTCCTCCTGGAGCAATTGTAGAGTTAAGGCAGATTTTAAAAAAATATATCAATCGCGTTTTTCACCCCTTCAATCTCATCATTGGCAGATCACAATTCCCACATGGAAGGTTCTCCTTATATCCACTCCATCCACGGTCAATCCTTATGTTGAATAGCTTGGATCTTCCTATACTCGGGGGCAGCCGAGGTTTCACCCAAGGTGAGCAAATTATAGCAATGGAACACACTCCTCATTGGAGAGTCGGTATCGTAATATGCTGGTATCCACGTTGGTTTTTTCTGGCAACACTGGAGACTGCAAGACGAGGCAAGGTTGACGTCACTACCTGCCAGGTGTAGACTAATTGATCAGCTGACATGTTTCATCCCGAACCGGGATTTCCTCAGAGCCATTTTGTGAGTTCAGTAAAGTCTGGCATCTTTATAGTGCCAAATTTAAAGGGAACTGGGCCCATATGTAAAAATATTACATTAAGTACTCATAGAATCCAATGATTCAAATCCAAAACGTCCAATTCTACACATGTTTTGTCCATATTTATAGATTCCCCTCAGTATTTCATCATACATTTCTATCCGGGAATATACATATATAAATATATAAAATACCAAAACATACACACAGTACATTGCAAGTAAATTCCCATTTTTTGGATTAAGAAAAATTCATTTATAACTAACAAACCCATTAGTGATCAGCAGTGTCTATAATAAATAAAATATAACTGAAAATTATATAAATAATAAATAAGAAAATAAAATAAAAAAATAAAAATAAATAAAAAAATCCAAAAAATTAAATAAATGATGAGAGATCCATGTTGCATTTCAGATGGTATAACACTAATTTGACGCTGCACCTGTCAACGGACTGTCCATAAAGCATTAAGCCCATAAAGTACCTATTTATTACAGTAATATGATAGTGTCCCGCTAATTTTTATCTGCCGAAAATCAGGCAAGGCATCCTCTGTACCCGGGTGACAGGGAGTGGGTCCAACCCCGAGAATATTTCCGGAGGGACCGAGTCCCCATCACCCAGGGACAGAGAACATCCATAGGACCTATCAATTTATCCAGAGAAAAAAAGTATTTATAAAAGGAAAATTAGTTCGCTGGTTGGTGCGTGGAAAAATCACGGGACGCTGTTACACAGCCGGCCCTTAAGGATCCACGCAACCCCCACCCAAATGCCAAACCGACAAGATCACTTCCAAAACATAAAGGGATATAAAACAGGCTTTCCCAAATTAGGGCAAAAACGCTTCCGGAATCCAAGGATTTTAATGTCTGTCTCCGAAGGGCAGGGAGCGGGTCCACAACAGATAAAAATCTGTAGGGACCCAGTCCCCACCACTCGGAGGCATAAAATCATAACAGTTAGTTCTTTATTCATCCCATAAGTCTATTCCCTCCTATTTTCAAGGAGTGAAAAAATATATTTACTTAGATTGGGTCGAATCAAACCATTTGAGAATAGGTCACAAGGTAATCAATCCATTAGAGGTATCCAAAAGACGGGCAATCATATTACACCACAAAGACGCATGTCATAAAAACATATTCAATTTTATTTCATTGTTAAGACCTCTAGGGTTGAGGGTTCCCAATGTATAAATCCACATCGTTTCTTTCTGTAAAAGAATACGGTTACGATCCCCACCCCTTCTATCCTCAAAAAGTTGGTAGATTCCCATAAATTTTAAGCCCTTGGTTGATTGTCCATGATGTAATTTAAAATGTGCTGCCAATGGGCTTTTCATTTCGCCCTTTGTAATGTCTGAAAGATGTTCCCTAATTCTTATCTGTAACTCCCGTTTCGTTTTTCCAATATACTGCTTACCACATGGACAAATAATTGAATACACCACCATAGTTGAACGACAGTTGATAAAATTATAAACCTTAAATTCTCTTTTATGTTCGCTGCCAAAAAAGGTATCGGATTTCAAAACATATTTGCAACAATTGCAAGAGCCACACATATACATCCCCTTTGGCCGTTTATTCAACCATGTTTCGTTATCTATGGTCTTTCTTTTAAATTCAGAACTGACTAGAATATCTTTTAAAGTAGGGGCTTTTCTTGGAACCATACTTGGTATCTCACCTACTATTGAACCAATCCTTTTATCCAAAGTTAGGTGAGGCCAATTTTTAATCATTAAATTACGTAGTAAATTCCAATGGGAACCATACCTTGAGATGAACCGTACTCTATTATCATGTTTTTCTTTTTTAACCCTTTCAAGAATTTCCCTCCTATCTTGTCTTATGGCTCTGTTATACCCTTTTTTTATAATTTTTTTAGGATATCCCCTATTTAAAAAGCGCGATGTTAAATCTTGAGCCTCTCCTTTGAAGTCTTCAAATCTAGAGCAGTTACGTCTGATTCGAAGAAATTCACTTATTGGGATTCCCTTAATTTGGGAAGGTAGGTGATGGCTACTTGCTGCCAAAAGGCTATTTCCTGACGTTGGTTTACGGAAAGTCGTAGTCATAAGCTGATTTCCTTCCCTGTGAATATTTAAATCTAGAAAACTGATATTAGTCTCACTTGAAGTAAATGTCAAGAAAAGATTCAAACTATTCGTATTGAGATCTTTAATAAACTCTTCCAGGGTTTCCACCGATCCCTTCCAACATAGGAGCACATCATCCATGTATCTGAGCCAGGTAGCCGCGCATCTCCTAAAGAGAGGGTGGGGATATACAATAAATTCTTCCCACCATCCCAGATGTAAACATGCATATGAAGGTGCACAAGAGGACCCCATGGCTGTCCCCTGTACTTGGCGATAATATTTGCCATCAAATGAGAAGCAATTGTGGTTCAGGACAAATTCCAACATCTCTATAATGAATTCATTTTGATGGGCCCATTCCCCACCTCGTCTCTCCAGGAAATGCGCAGCGGCCCTTAATCCAGCCTCATGGGGGATGGAGGTATACAACGATTCTACATCCAATCCCACGAGCAGAAAATCACCCTCAATCGTAAGTTTTTCCAATTTACTTAGGAGATCTCCTGTGTCTAAGACAAAAGAGGGGAGCACACCCACAAATGGTTTAAGTTTTTCATCTATGTATTTCCCAAGGTGATCAGTTGGGCCATCACACCCTGAGATAATTGGCCTGCCAGGTGGGGTATCTCTATTTTTGTGTACCTTGGGAAGCACATACATGGTAGGTATACGTGGCTCCTTTATCTCCAAGTAATGGAGTTCTTGTTTACTTATCAAGCCCTCATCCACAGCAAACATCAGTTTTCTATTTAGTGTGTGTGTTAAATCTGGAATGGGGTTACCAGTTAGGGTAACATAAGAATTAGTATTTAATTGCCTCTTGATCTCACCGACATAGTATTCCTCCCTGAGGAGGACCACATTCCCACCTTTATCACTTGGTTTGATTATAACATCTTTTAAATTTTTCAACTCTTTTAATGCTTTCCGTTCTTTTTTGGTCAAATTGTCCTCACTAAAGGGAATGTGTCGCTAGGATTTTTATTTTTTTTCAGTTAAACAGTTAATATATAAATGATTAAACATTGTTTTAATATTTTAATTTTTTCACAAGTCAGGAAATATTATAAATCAGATTCTAATTTATAACATTTCCATGTGCTGGTCACTAGAGGGAGCAATTCCCAAAATTGCCGCATTGGCATGTGGTAAAGCAACCTCATTGCCTTATGCTGCAAATTTGGAGCAGGCACACTCGCTCTGCCCCAGCACACACCAGTAAACATACCTACCAACTTTCAAGTACCTAATCAAAGTAATCTCCGCCCACACATACCCGGTTCAGCCCACTCATTATTATGTTCCCATAGGACCCCCACACAGTATAATGACAAAAAGCTGCCCCCATACAGTTTAATTCCCCCTTAGCTACCCCTAGTACCAGTGCGCACATATAAAGCGCAAGTGCCCATATAGATAGTGTCACACACAGTGCCCATATAGATGGTGCCACCCCCCCAGGGATTCCACTCCAGGAGGGGCCCCTGCCGTCACTGTCCATATATGGACAGTGACGTAAGGCATTCCCTATAGGAGCAGAATCTCTGTCCAGAGCGTCGGCCACGCTGTGGCCAAGGATTGCTCTCCAGAAGGAGCCCTTGATGTGATTGTACATATATGGACAGTGACATCAGGGGTTCCGCCTAGGAGCGGAATCCCCGGCCAGACCATCGGCAATGCAAAGGCAGTGGATTCCGTTCCAGGAGTAGTCCCCAACGTCAATGTTCATATATGGATAGTGAGACAAGGGGCTCCGCGCTTAAAGTAGCGCTGTGCCCGGGAATTCCTCGGCGAGTGGTAATAATACAGAAGCAGGGAGCTGACGATCCCTTTCATTAGCATTGGATTAAACTGTATCTGCATCCTGAGGACGCAGATACAGTTGACACCAAGACATACCACCGGCCGCTTGGGACAGCGTAACAGCGCCCGGAATCCTGGACTGCCCCCCTATATCCAGGACGGTTAGGAGGTATGCAGTAATTAGGACCATGCACATGCGCAGATTCCACAGTAAATGCTTGTTCATGAGCCTGCAAAGGAGGAGCTGCTCAGTTTGCCATTAGGGTGATGACTGACGGATAAGTCCTCGTTCACATCTGCACTATTGTCTCTGGTAAAATCACGGCCCCCCGCCTGACGGAAAGCCAATGAAACCCACTAAAGTCAATGGGTTTTGTCGGCAGGTGGCGGTGTCCGTTGTGCGACGGAACAGTTGCTTCCGTTATTCCTTTGTTCTGCACCACTGATGGGGCAGAACAACAAAACACACCAACGCAGGTGTGAACAGGGCCTTAGAGAGATAACTAAATACAGCAGCTGGCCATGAACTGAAATACACTGCAGGTACAGAAGACATATGGTAGACCAATTAGAAATGTGATTTATTTTACAAAATACATACAAGCCAATTAAAAAAAAACAGTGCAAAGGTGTACATAGCCTTTAAGGGTATGTGCACACGGTAGAAGGCTTTTACGTCTGAAAAGACAGACTGTTTTCAGGAGAAAACAGCTGCCTCGTTTCAGACGTAAATGCTCCTCCTCGCATTTTGCGAGGCTTCTCTGACAGCGGTAAATTTTGAGCTGTGCTTCATTGAGTTCAAATTACGTCAAAAGAATTGCCCTGCACTTCTTTTGACGAGGCATAAATGACAGGTTGTCTGCACAGTACGTCGGGAAACCCATTCAAATGAATGGGCAGATGTTTGCCGACGTATTGTAGCCTTATTTTCAGACGTAAAACGAGGCATAATACGCCTCGTATACGTCTGAAAATAGGTCGTGTGAAACCAGCCTAAGCAATCAGGAGGAATATTTTCAGATTCTGCTGGACTTCTCCCATATACCGGCATTTCAGGCATCCTATTGGTCCATGGTGTCCTCAATGCCCACCCCATTTACTTCTTCTTTAGCCACAATGCCTGCAAGCCACAGCAAGCTGACAGTGCCCGCCCTAATGGGATATACAGGGGTGATGGAGATTTTATACTGAGATAATGGTGGGCTGGTACATACACGGATAATGGTGGTTATATATGGGGATGATGGCTGGTATATACAGGGATGATGGGAGTCCCTTATATAACCCCCATATTCCCTGTATATTACCCCCAAAAGGGGAGATCAGCAGCACATCGCAGTCCAAAACTCATGGAAAACTATTTTATGTTTCACCCATCCCACCCATCGCTGGATGTGGGTATACTAGGACACATGACGAATATGATAATATTTAAATATAGAATTGTACATCCTAGTATAATAGCTAAAGAAAATTAGCTTATGAGGTTTAGAGTTAGTTATATGTCTAAATTTTAATCTAAGGTATGCGCACCGTGACGGGCGGTAGTCATGTAGACTGAACGCTTCCATGATTTGAATAAGCTGTGACGTGGCACATTGGGTCACGTGAACGTGCTGTACAGGTTACATCAACACTTTCATGACATATCTTGTGGTTCGCGCTTGGGCATTGGAGATGAAGAAGACTGGAAGTCAACATGGTGTTCTGGGCCGGATGAAGAAGAAAAGAGAACATGAACGACTCCATTCTGAGAAGATGTCACCTGTGAGTCACTGAATTTCACTGCACTGTATTCACTTACACTACCGTTCAAAAGTTTGGGGTCACCCAGACAATTTTGTGTTTTCCGTGAAAACTCACACTTATATTTATCAAATGAGTTGCAAAATGACTAGAAAATATAGTCAAGACATTGACAAGGTTAGAAATAATATTTTTTTATTTGAAATAATAATTTTCTCCTTCAAACTTTGCTTTGGTCTTGGAATGCTCCATTTGCAGAAATTACAGCATTGCAGACCTTTGGCATTCTAGCTGTTAATTTGCTGAGGTAATCGGGAGAAATTTCACTCCATGCTTCCAGAAGTCCCTGCCACAAGTTGGATTGGCTTGATGGGCACTTCTTGCTTACCATACGGTCAAGCTGCTCCCACAACAGCTCTATGGTGTTGAGATCTGGTGACTGCGCTGGCCAGGCCACTCCATTACAGATAGAATACCAGCTGCCTGCTTCTTCCCTAAATAGTTCTTGCATAATTTGGAGGCGTGCTTTGGGTCATTGTCCTGTTGTAGGATGAAATTGGCTCCAATCAAGAGCTGTCCACAGGGTATGGCATGGCATTGCAAAATGGAGTGATAGCCTTCCTTATTCAAAATCCCTATTACCTTGTACAAATCTCCCACTTTACCAGCACCAAAGCAACCCCAGACCATCACATTACCTCCACCATGCTTGACA